>NC_142086.1:40953428-41253428 GCF_054644295.1 Miniopterus natalensis | reverse complement strand
TTTACTCATTACTTGGATTCTTCCCAATAAAGGAGGGCCTGAGGTGGCATAAGGAAGACTCTCAGGAAGGTAGATAGCTAACATGTAACTTATTAACATATTTTTATCCCTGTCACAGATGAGAAAATCATGATAAGAAGAAAGGAAGGAGAAATAACATTTCTGAATACCTAATCTGTTTTAAGAACCATATTAGATGATTTTTTGTAAATTATGTCACTTAGTGGAAGTTGGGCCTTTAGAAATGTTAAATGCAGTGATTTCCATAATTATGGACCAAAAATTTTGAGTGGGCTGTGGACTTATTTTGAGTCTTCATATCAATGTTCATACCAAGCAGAAAGTCAAGGAATCACTCCTTTGAATAAAAGATTATCAACTTTAATTTTATTTTTCTTATCAAGACAGACTTGATGGACAATTCGATGACCCTTCTGAGGGGTAGGCTTTGGAAAAGATAAGCAGAGTAGTAAATGAGATTCTATTTTTAGTGTACTTCCATTACCCCATCCATCTTTCTCAATAAGGTATATAAGGATGTGAAGGAGACACATTTAAATAAAAGATCCTTAAGTCTCTTCTTATGTACATTAAATACATTAAACATTAACTGTCACATAATTAGTAATAACTCACTTGTATCAAAACTCAAATCAAATATATTGGTTCAGAATACATAAGTACAAATGACCGATACTAGTACTCCTAAAATGGTCAGGGCCACGTCACAGGAAACAGTGCACTTCAACCTGCCGTTTCACAAATATTTGCTGAGAAGCTACTAAGTGCTGAGAGTGGACCAACAGAAAACATACCTGCCCTTGTGGAGCAGGAAGTTTCAGGCAGTAAACAAATAAGCAGATATATAACATCAGGTGGTACAGCCTTGGGTTTTAGGGGGAAAAAAGCAAAGGAAAAAAAAGAGTAAGGGTGGGGGTTGTTGGAGGAGTTCATGGAGAAGATGTGACAACCCCTTGATGATTGAACTTCTCCCAGGCATCAGAGGCTCCTCACTCTCTCTCCTATCCTTGGAATGTACATGCTGCCCAGCATTCCCCAAACGGGAGCTGTTTTCAAAGACGTAGCCTTGAGAGAGCAGTGTGTGGTTGATACCATCTGGACTGCATACGTGACTAAACGCAGGCAAGGCTCTGTATGAACTTCTAAGATTCTGGTGGGCAGGTGCAGAGATCTACTTGCTGTCACCCAAGGCGAGGCTGTTGTGTAAGTTCCCTTCCTTATTAAACCTGTCACCTAACACTCTGGAGTGATCTGCCTCTTTCCTCAGTCACACTTTTACCTTTGTGTACAGGGGCCAGTTTACAAACCAAACAGGGGTGTTGCTATTTTAGAGAAGAAGAACCTCTCTGTATAAGTAATAGTTGAGCATATACCAGAACGAGTGGAGGGAGGAAGCTATGTGGAAGAACAGTTCAGAGAGAAGAGCCTTATCAGGAAAGGACCTGAGCAAGCACATGCTCAGGGAGACAGGGATGAGTGAGAGCAAATAAGAGGTAAGGAAGGACCAGATCAGGTAAACAGCTTTGATCTTGTACTAGAGTGATGGAAAGTCATTACAATGCTTTCAGCAAGGGTGTAACATGATCAGATTAATGTTTTAAAAGGATCACTCTGGCTGCTCTGCAGAAAATAGCTGTTGGGGGCAGGAGTACAGGAGTTCAGGAAGCTACTGCAGTAATCCACAGGGGAGGTGCTCTAAGAGGCCTTGGAAATGGCTGTTTTAAAAGTACATTCTAACCAGCAACTGTGAAAAATAAGAACATCCTGGTCTCGAAGAGGGGTTTATTGGAGCTGGAACCAGGGTAGACCATAAACTGGTACTTGATGTTTTTTGACAGTAACTGACAATTGTGGAATGGTCTTCTGAGAGTGAGGGCAGTGGTGTGGCTAGACGTATCTTAATGCAAGAATAAATGATCACATATTTAGGGATGTGTATAGCTTTTCTGGAATAAGCATTGATTCCTCATAAGAGGTTAGTAAGTATAGCAGAGAAGAAGTGCAAGTGGAAAGTAGCCCCGTAAGATAATTTTGCATATTTCCAATACTTCTCTCTGGAATCCCTCTATTCTTCTGTCTATTTTTGACATGTTCTCTTGCTTTATTGTGTCCTATTGTTTCACACTTGTTCCTTGGTATTTGCACTGTAGCACTCCAGGACAAGTTCTCTGAAAGCAGGCAGATATATCAATGGATATGCTGGAAGATTAATAGATGCAAGTCTTTGGCCATCCATGCCTTATGTGAGTCTGAGCATTTCAGAAGTATAAGAAGTAAACAAAAATGTCTCCAAATGTACTTACTGTCTTAAATCACATTATTTAACATGTAAGCAGTGTTGGCACCTGCATGCCACTGAGATCCTCAGAGCCTTAATATTGAGCTATAGTGTCAGAGGCACTAGCAACCTGGCTTCTGGTCTTGAATCCAGAACCATCTCCCTGGGAGATTCTACACAAACACAAAAGACTTGACATGTGTAACCCTCAGTTTCCTCATCTAAAGAAATAATCTACATCAAATGATTCTGAAAAGTCCTTTTCTGCCCTAGCTTCCCATCTTTTGGTTGAATACAATCTTGTGGTAGGCTTACATCTCAAATATTGATTTTTTCCCTCTGTGTATTTCTACCCCCTTCTTTTACTGTGACAGTGTTTTCTTCATCTTAGCCTACACCAAAGTTGAAATAAATAGCTAAAAATGAAATTTCTTAGAGGTTTTCAAACTGGGCTTTCTTCTCCAAGAAACCCAATGAGACTGAATGTTGTGGTCTGAAAGCTTGTGTGCCCCCAAAAGTCATATGTTGAAATTCTAATTCTTAATATGCTAGTATTAGATAGTATTTAGATGGTGGGGCTTTGAGAGGTGACTAAGTCATGATGGCAGAACCTCGTGAATGAGATTAATGCCTGTGAACAAAGAGGCCAAAAGAGCTCCTTTGCCTCTTCCACCATACAACGATGGAAGGAGAAGTCAGAAGTCTTTAGTCTAGAAGAAGTTCCTCGCCTAATTATGCTGGAACCCTGATCTCAGACTTCTAGCCTCCAGAACTGTGAAAAATGCATTTCTGTTGTGTGTTGTTTTTTTTACTTGTTTCTTTATAAGTTTATTATGAAAAGTATCAAACACATATAGAAATAGAGCAACTAGTGTAATGAACCCTGTGTACCCATCACCCAGTTTCAACATTATCAGTACATGGTCAATCTTGTTTCATTGATCTTCATGACCCACTAATTTTAAAGCAAATTCCAGATTGCTTCTCATTTCTTCTGCAAATCCTTCAGTATGTATCTCTAGAGCTCATTTCACCCACTGCTCTGATTGGCCTCCAGTCTCTTGTCTCTCTCTTCAGCGATAGTGAGGCGGATACCCTTTCCACGGGGAAGGGAAATCCATGGTTTGTTGCCTTTGCCAATTACAAAAATGTTGGAGAGCCGGGTGGCAAAGCTGTTGCCGTTGGCATCCTTTACATGAACTACGTCCAAAGCACCAGGGTGCCTCTCTCTGTTGGTTATCACTCCAGTTCTTCCCAGGTTAGCACCTCCAGTCACCACACACAGATTACCAGTGTCAAACTTGATGACCTCAGTAATTTTGCCAGTCTCCAACTTGATATGCTATATTTATATTACTTGCAAATAACTTGAAGGTTGTTTTAATGTATAAAGATATCAGAGGAAATCAGTGGCACTGGGCTGATCTGAAAATGGTGTGTCTAAGTTAACCACTGGGTAATTGCATGACCTCTGCAACTAACTTCACTTCTTTGTGTTTCAGTTTCCTCATTTATAAAATGAGGGAGTTGGAACTGACAATCTCTGGGGTCCCTTTTAGTTGCAACAATCTCTGGTGCTATGAACGGAATCTGATAAGGCCTGTTCTATGAAGATGGGGGAAGATTTAAATGTATTGCATCTGCACTCAATTCTTTCTTCTGGGCATTTGTCTTCTAAGTTGAATTAAGGGTGAGTCAAACCCTCAGTACTGTAAAATGTTGCTTAAACATATTCAGAGGGTTAAAAGTGAGTGAGAGAGAAAATATACCAAAATGGCATAAAGCTTATATTTGAGAGGTGGGTCTATGGGATACTCTTTTACTTTTATTTTATTTCTCAGAATTATTTTTATTTTTATTTAACTTCTAATTCTTTAAAACTATTTTTTAACTAAACATTTCTACTATAAAGAAAAAGTTATTGATATTCTCTCTGCGTGTATCTCTGTGTGTGTATGTGTGTGTGTGTGTGTCTCTATGCAAGGAAAAATAGCTGAAATATTTTCTATAACAATCAAGCTTTTATACTTAGAGGTCAGGGAACCTACTGTGAAGTTCCAGTATCTCATTCAGACTTAGCCTTGAGCTTAAGGATGCTCATGTTGAATTTTCTTGTCTCCAATGTGAAGGAACACATTCTGTAATTTTTTATATAGTTGGTCCTGGTTTAATTTTTTAAAATCTGATAAAAGATTAGTCTTCTTTTTGTTATGCTCATAGTTTATTTCTGGGAAGAAGGTAAGGTGCTGGAATACATATACATATATATTTTTAATCCTCACCAGAGGATATATTTTCCATTGATTTTCAGAGAGAGTGGAAGGGGGAGAGAGAGAGAGAAACGTCGATGGGAGAGGGACACATTGATTGGTTGCCTCCCTCACATGCTCTGATCCAGACCAGGGATCAAACCTGCAACCGCAGTATGTGACATTGGCTGGAATCGAATCCCGGACCCCTCAGTCCGCAGGCTGACCCTCTAACCACTGAGCAAAAACAGCTAGGGCTGGAATACATATTTTACAAGACTCCTTTCTGGAATAGCAGGGTACTAAATCCTCATGTGGAGGTATATACCTGTACAATAACTTCCTTTTTACATCAGAAAAGTCTGATGTAAAGCCAAAACGTCTGCCCTAGCAATTAGCAACTTCCCCATTTAGAGACTAAATATTATTGGACAACTTTCTATATTTCTTTGTTTCACTTTCTTGCTATAGGTGGTCATTCTTCGTGTTAAGACCTCTACAAGGTGTAATGTAAACTCAGGGATATTGTTTCCATAGCAGCATGACTCTCTAGTGCACTCATATCAACAATTGCAGGCACTTCTGCCAACTTAAGCTTGATACCTTCAGGTGACAACAGATAGCTAAGTGGTCTACTTCAACTACATCGAATGACCCAGTCAAATCAGCTTTCTTCTCTCCTTCAAAACTATCCTTACATTCCAACTCTACTAAGGCATTCTTTTATTAAGTGGGAATAAGACATGTTTAAATAGCTAGTCCTTACACATCTATACAAATACCATTGTGACCCTTATCTTTGCCACAGATGTAAATAAACACTAGAAAAGGAATGAAGCAGAAAGAGATGTGGCATTAACAAGCACTCTGAAGCCAATCTCCTTTCTCTTCCTCTCTTCTAATGCTGATATGATCTCTTTGAGAGCAAGACTCTGACCAGTTATGTCTAATATATGGAGTACTTAAAAATTTTAACTTGGATAAGCTTCTTTCAAGTCAAATTACTTTTCTGTTCTGTATTTGAGTATTATAACTCCTCCTTACATTAAAAATATACCTCCATTGTGTTCTGAAACTCTTAGTGTAAATTAGATGCCAAAAATTGGAAGACTAATGCCACCAGCTTTTATAATTTTGGGCCAAGGAGAACCATTTAATTAATATTTGTTAATTATTATGACCAACTGCTTTTCTTTAGCCAGCGTCCCCTCAAAAGGCCCAGGCCTAAGTGTTACCAGTGTAGAAATGGACAGCCATAAAGTCATGACTCTTTTGGATTGTTATGTTAAGTTGGCTGTGATGTGTGTATGAATTACTGAAAGGAAGCTGTAACCTAGCAAAAAGCTACAGGTCTTCTGACAAAATAAACTTTTAATCATTTTAAAAGAACTCTCCTCAATTAGTCATGTAATCTTCAATTCCTCTTCAGCAATGTTTGTGATTTTATTGGAATTTACTCAGATTCAAACATGTATCACCCGAGAAATGAGTTCTATCAAAAAGAGAAAGAATTTGGCTCCCTGGATTTGAAGGACAGTTTATACAAGGGTTGATCACAGTTCCTTGAACCTACGCTGACATAGACCTGTTGGTGATTTTCCAAGAAATACTAGAATGTATCTCATTTAGATTAAGGGTAATCTGTAATAGTTGGGGAATAATTTAAAAAATGTTTTTGCTATTTTTGATGCTTCTCTGTGTGTAGGTCTAATAGCAGTTCAATGGTGATGGTCTTATAGTCAAATCAGTTTGTAATTTTGCAATGAGAGAATAAGAGAGAAGACCATTCAACAACACATTACAGGCTAGTGACATAGGATCTAGCATTTATGGTTCCTTTTTGCCCTTCTAGTTACCCATTTAGCATATTGTGAATTGACTGTCCCAGAAAAGGAAAATTCAAGGCCAGTGATAACTGGCAGAGTTACTGAAAACTCACCTCTTCAGCAGAGAATTTGTCTTATTATTATTAGTGTTAAGAATAATAAATAATAAAATAATGTCTTTAAATTTCTATAGAACACATATTCCCAACCTGAGGTCCTAGTCCCACTGAGAGTTCATAAAGTTAGTAGTTGTGAATTGTTGACAATATTTAAAAATAATCCCATAAGGACAATATAGTAGCTCTAGAATACTTTACTATAAAGTAAGTTATATGTTTATCTGATTAATAAAAGTAAGGAAATAAGCTACTTATTAATAAATATATGCAGTTTGATTTGGTAGAGAAGCTTTTCAAGTGATGATGGTGAGTGATAGTAAGAGGTGTCTTCAGAGGTGTAGAAGTCATTAGAATAATTTATAGTTAAATAATTTATTTGATTTTCATTCCACTCTGTGAAATTGACAGATGGATATAGTGAGCACTATTTCTTAGACCAGGGCACTGAAATTTGTTCCTTCTACCTGTAGTATCTGTGCTTTCAGTCTTCATTTACTATTTCATGTACTCTTAATGTTTTTTTCATTTCGTAAATACGTTGTTGAAGTCAGAACTTGTTCATGAAAAACATGATGCCAAATCACTGTAATATTATTATATATCATTTAAAATTTTTCTCATCTTGGAACTTACAGTCCAGATAGTGATAAAAGGTAATCTACATGAATTCCTAATCACAAGAAAAGGAAGACAAAGAATGACTTGCCCATTTATCTGTCTCATTATAGTTTCAGTGATATCAGACTGATAACCTGAGATGTGCTACACAAATACCAAAAGATGAGAAGGATATCTTACAACAAAAAGGATAGTTAAGGCACTATATGATTATGAGACAAATAAATGATGCACACAATGTGAATTTACAGGAAGGAGAGGTGGCTGTAAGTGTAGTTATTGTTAAGAAAATCACCTGATGGACATAAACTTGGCCTTGAGTGATTGGCCTACAGTGATTGGATAGAGAGAAAGATATGGGGGCAGGATACAGACTCTGTCATGTGGCGTTTCTTTCCATGTAAGATGTTACATTTCAATATGTTCTAACATCATATTTTTGCCATTTTTTAAACTTTTGAAAAAAATACAAAGAAAAAGGTAAACTGGAAATAAATGAATATATGAGGAATGAAAAATTTAAAACAGATAAAGAATGATTAAATTTTATTGTCATATTCTCTACCCTCACCCTGCTAAAGCAAAGGAAGAATTGGATCATGTGTGTCACATAATTTAAAATGAAATTGCTTTCAGGTCTGTAGACATCATGCTAGAGACAGCAAAGAGAGGGAGCGCAGCCATCCAGAGCTGTTAAAGTAAAGGTGGTGAAGAACATGAAGGTGGGGCAGAGTGGATAGAGATCTAGGGAAATGGACCAGAAAAATAATGGCTACCCTAAAGCAAAATTTAGAAGAAAAAGTCTGCTATGCAAAGGTCAGAAGCCAAACATTGGGATGGGTTCTGCCAGTCACCAGGTAACAGATGAATAAAGAATCTGAATTCAGTTTGCTCAGTCTATCAGCCTGGCCAGGTGTGAGAACATTTATCAAGCTCTTGATAGACTATGGCACCCATCCATGAGAAATCTCATTTCTGGACATTCGGCAGTCCTTGACCTTGAAAGCAGTTCTGGACTGATAGTCAGTCTCACTTGATAAATGATGATTTCTCAAAGAGAAATGTAATTCTCCCACTCCACTATGACCACACACACATACACACACACACAGTGTAAGAATGTATAGCTACGTACATGGAAAGACCCATGAATGTGTGACATATTCATTCCACCAGTAAGTCACTGATAACAGTGGTGCACTTGATGCATTCAACATAATTACAGATACCAGTGCCTGTGCCTGCCCTGCTCTAAAAGCTCCTGGAGAAATCTTGGCTGTCTGACAGCAAGATGTACAAGGGAGCCCTTGCCAAAGAGTAAGGATACAAATGTTTATTACAAATAATACCTGGGGTTATGGTCGTGTTCTATGCAGAACTACAGTGGCCTGACCAGAGCACCTGGCCAAGGAATGACAAAATGTGCTGCGATTTTATTTCAATATGTATTTTTTTAGTCCAAACAAGTACGATAACAATGTTTTCTGTTTCCTCTTTTTCACATTACTGTAATTGATTTATTGTATTCTTGTTTCTCCAGTAAATTGTAAAGCTCTATAAGGACAGTGGCCATGTGTCACCTATCTTTATTTCTTGTGTATTTATCACAGTTCTCTCTCCTCTCTCTCTCTCTCAATGAATGATATGTGATCAATGATTGCTTGTGACATGATTTATTCAGTCTTCCTTAATCACTGAAATAATAAAAGTAAAATGAATATGTATGAATGTATGACACTTAATAATAGTAAGGATTAATTATTCCTACAAACAACAGTAAACTTAGGTATATTTTATAGATGGGTAAATATAGGTTACCCGCTTATTAACAAAATATCAAATTTAGGAATACATCTGAGACCCATACATGGATTCCCTTTTTATTGTTATAAACATTCTTTGTTCTCAGATATTTGGATTCTTTATGCATTTGATTTGATATTATAGATATAGAGTGACAAATATCTCTAGGTTTATTTGTGTTCCAGGAAAATATATCTTACCCAACTCATCAATTAACCAATACTCTATTCCCCCTATTCTGATGAAGGCCCACTGATTTGTAGACCCCCTTAGTACAACATGCTGTTCTTTTCCCATCAGCTAAATTATATGTTTATCAAGTGTTAAGCATTTTTTCAAACATATTAATGCCAGCTTTATATGCTATTGCAGTGACATAATTTAACTAATTACTATTTAAAACAAACAAATAAAGAGAACAAAAAGAAAATGTTGGTGTTTAAATAAAAACTATATTGAATGCTTTGGACATATCTGTTAAAGGTAATCTAAAAGATGCTGTTGAATTAAGTGGGGGGTGAGACCCTGTAAAAAACTCAGGGAAAATTGTAAAAATCTGGAAGAAATTTCATACTCAGATTTCTCATATGTATTCTAAGTTTTTGTAAGAAAGATAATGGGCCTCTTCTAAAAAGGGGACTCACTAAAATTGTAGTAAATAAATGTACAGTTGTAAACTTTAAGTCAAAATAAATAGTCTATATATTTTTAGAAAAATAATAATCTTCCTTAATAAACTTTTAAAAATTGACTTAAACTAAGATGGCTAGATATAAAGCTTCTACTCTTTATTGGTCCTTGAATTTATTCAAATTCAAATGATATTTGTTGCCGTTCATATAGTTCAGGGGATTCTTTCAAAACCTCACCTTTAATGCATTGGTTCACTTATTTATTCATTCTCTTCATTGTGACTAAATGCTTACAACAATGCTTAGTGTTGCAGAGGATACATTCAGTAGCACTGTCCTTGCCCTCAGGGAGCTGGCAATTGAATAGGGCAGGTAAGCTACTTATGCCTACAACTATGGCCAATGACTGACAAGTTGTACACAGCAAAACAGGGGCTCACTTCCAGAAGCCCAGGTAAAAGACTCATTTCTTTATTCAACAGATATTTTTTACACATACCTCTTAGGTACCAGGAACTGTGCTTAATTCCAATGAGACAGTGGTGAACAAGGCAGACAAGTCCTTGCCTTGTGGATGTAACTGAGAAGACGCTCCTTGAGTAGAAGGTAGGATTCCCACAGGCAAACAGGGTTTGGAAAAAAATAAAAAATGAGGTAGGTGGGAGGCTTGAGCAAAGAGCTCAATTTGTTGAGGGCTTAGTGAATAACTTGGCTAGAGGAGGAGGTATCTGTAGAAGGGTAGGGAGAGGTAGGGATGAAAATGCGTGGAATTTCCTCTTAACATCTAAGCACAAATTCTTAGAAAATCATCCTTGTACCTTTCTGAGCCCATTTCCTCATCAGTGGAGTGCAATGGTCAGGCTCCACGATTACCAAGGTCCTTTTACAGGTTGCAGTGTTTGTCTGTTCTGCATTCAAATCCCCGTTTTTAGTCTTTGGAAAACAATCAAAAGCCAGAAAGCCTTCCTTCCAGATTCGATTTGTTCTTACGCTCGCACCGTGGACTGGAATTAACACCGGGAGTAAGGTGAAGAAGTGGAATTTCTAATCTGCGTTGCTCCGCGCAGGTTGTTCGGTCCTGCTGTGGCCCTCCGTTAATTGCTGACAGTACAATACCAAAAGGGGCAGAAGGAACAAGAGAGAGGAAACCAGAAGCCTTTTAAACTCCATTTGGTTCCTATAAATCTCTGCTCTTAAGAGTGTGTTTTGCCCCCCTGAGCTTTACATAACAAAGGTGTCATCTAAATTTGGAATTTATAGCTTCTCCTCCTTTTATGTTATTTGCTTTCATAGTTTAGGCTTTACAAATTCTAAGACTATGTCTATATAATGCCCCAAAAGATTTATTGGGCAACAAATTTGCTTGGCCATTTGCATCCTAATGGCAAAAGCAATTTCTTCAGCCAGAATAGTTTATTTTCTTTTCAGTTGCAAATGGGGACATTTTAAGGGAAAAAGAGTTATTTTGTTTCAAAGGGGGATATTATAGCTCCTCATTCTGACACCTGTCAGCTTCCATTCTCAGCAAAATTCTTTATTGGTCAGGAATTAATGCTGTTACTTAAATGACCCCAGGCTGTATTATCTGGTCCTTATCTAAAATAAAATAAACTTTGGAGCTGTTTTAGTTTTATGTAAATAATTTAAAAATTATACCACATACAGGAAAGAAAGTCTTCCTTTACGGAAGAGGGTTGGTGGAAACCTTACCTTTAGTACACAACTAAAGGTACACACTTCCTACATTAAGAAGCAGAAGGGCGAAGTTCTATTTTTTTTTTTAATTGTATGATTTTAGACACAGTGCTTGAGTTCTCCTTAGTCTTTATAAAAAAAAAATTGGAGGGGGAGAGGCTTAGGGAAAGGCACAGGATGGAGGGTAGTGTTCGAGGCAGTGTCACCGATAAGCCTTCACTGAGTGCTTCAGTTTACATGTCTTATTTCAATAGATACTCACAACACCCTTAAGGGGAGAATTCGAGCTCAGAGAAGTTGGGCTATTTACCTAGGTGTTAGAGGAGGTCATGGAGAAGATGTGACCTTTGGTTGACCTATAAGCTGGGCCCAGGGAATCAGAGGTTTCTCACTAATCCCCCCCCTCCCCCCCAGTCCTTGGAATGTACATTACACCCATTGTTCCCATAGCTGGAGCTGTTTTCAAGGACACAACCTTGAGAGAGCAAGGTATTGTTGAGACCGTCTGCGTTGGATACATGACTGAACCCAGTCCTAAGAGCTCCGTATACACTTTTAAGATTCAGGCAGGTGGAAGCAGATCTCCTTGTCTTCCTGCCGCCCAAGACAAGGCTCATATGTAAGTTCCCTTGCTTATTAAAGCTGCTGCCTACCAATCTGACTGCTTTTTTCTGCAGTCTCGTTGTCCTTTGTGTACAGGGCCCAGTTTGCAAACCAACACCAGGCTTACACAGTGAGTGGAAAACCCCATTTATGTTTGAGGTTACAACTAGATTTTTCTTCTGCATCGCACGGCATTGCCTCATCTAAAGTCCCGTTGTGCTAAAGTTTTTTCACATGAAGCTCTACTCTTTGGGCCCTTGACAAATCAAATTCCAGCTTTTCCGTTTGGAATTGTAAACTTCTAGGGTGAAATACATCAAAAGCAAGAAGACAAACTCCCGCCTTCTGAAATTTTCTCCATTGCTGTGTTAGTGTTCATGTCCGTGAAGTAGCTTCATGTCATGAATGTATTATTATTGTTAAATGAGCACAATTACACACACTAGGTTTTTTTGTCTGGAGCTGGACTTGTTTCATTTCACATGCCTACAAAAATTTGCATTTTTGTTCTTCATTCTCTGATTCCACATAAATTAGGTAACCATTTCCAAGATCTGTGAAAACTGCTCTGGCAGGCATTGGGACAGCCTGTGGCTTGCAGGCTGATTGCAAAGTCTGTTATGGAAGATACTGTGCATATCATCTTCTCTCGCCCGAAGTCAAGCAGTGCGAGTACAATATACACAGAAATGAATGGCAGTTAATCCAGCTATCGGATGAGAGTCCTTTCATTTAAAGGAGGGAAAATAGCTCTGATGTAGAACAGACAAGAATAGGTAATCTACCTCTTTAAAAACAAACAAACTTTTCATTTTTGGCCCATTGTCTCATATCATTAAGGGGTCTCTGGACAAAATTCACTTTTATGCATATAAACCTAATCGTATTTACAATGAAAGTTTTTCTTTTTTCTTTTAATAAAGGATTTGCTAATACTTCATAGAAACCTTTGAAAAGTATTCTATTTAGAGAGAATTTTGCTGACTCAGTATGTCATGCATTTGGTGTTCCTTTCCTCTTGATTTTATTTTGTAGATATTAGTATGAAAACTGTTTTTCAAAAAAAAATCTTTCTTATGATTATTCTGATAATTGTGGAGGGAGAGGGGGCAACTTCTACGCATTCTTAGACCCATCAGAACACAAATCTTTTGATAGGATGCAAATGATTTAACAGTAATACCAGGAAGCTTCTTGGAGCAAATTATAATCCTATCGCTGAGAATTAACAATGAGAGTTGACAGACTTTGTAAACTTGGAGATTTTGGTGGAGTGAAAGGCAGTTAGTTGCAGGAAAGGGAATAAAACGCCCTTAGGTAAAAAGCAAGGAAGCGCTTCTAAGCCTATAATTAGTTTTTCTTACACTATGTGTGGTTTCCTAACCAAAATTCGCTTTTTAGAATTATAGTGATGATGCAGAATCACATTATTTTTACTCATTTACACAAATATGTGCATATGTACAGGCATGTCTTCCCCCATGATGTTAGGAAGATATCATCCACATAAGCTGAATGTTACAGAACGTCTTGTACTAATACTTGCATTCAGAGACATACACAAGTCTTTACATTCAATGTTCCTGAACTACGACAATGCATCAGACTCACCTGTGGCACTATCCACACCTGAATTAAAGCTTCTGGGGGTAGGGCTTGAATATCTTCTATTTGTAAACTTTCTACACATGACTTTACCCAGGCAATCTGAGTATCACCCTTCTGTGTTCTGAACTAAAATGAAGGGTATGGACAGAAATAGAATAGGATAAAAGAATGTTTATGAGAATAAAAGTATCAAGACATATATTACAATATAAGAAATCTCTGATAAAAATATTTAGATAGTTGATACACACATAAGTGCTCTGTGGCCCCACAAACAATTAATTATTCAATTGACAGCTATATTTGAGAAAGGTCTGCCTTGCATCTTGCACTCTGCTAGGCTCTGTAAGGGTTACAAGATAATTGGAAGGTGTATTTATAGTCAATTTGGAAAAATATGATACTAACATAGAAATTAGAGATTGCTTCTTTAAAGCAATACAAGAACAAATAGAAAAATGTCATTGCTGATAGAGTATCTTTCCAGCAAATGTCTAGGCATCACAAAATTTTTGAGAACACTTCTAAATAATCGTTGGAATCCATTCTAAGGACAGTGTAGGGAGATCACAAGGTCTGATGTAAGCCACTTCTTGGCTCTGGCAAACCCAAATCTAAACTGTATCACCTTAACAAGTCCTGTGACTTCCCTGGGACTCAATTTCTTTACCTAACAAAGATGCTTGGACTAGACGGGTGGTCTCCGCAGAAGTGGCAGAGTGGGGATGGGGAAATTATTTCACCAGGGAACATGTGGAATGTCTGGAGACATTTTTGCTTATCACAACTGAAAGGGGATGCTAAGGGCATCTAATGGGTAGAGGCCAGGAATCATGCTAAACACTCCACGATGCACAGGTGAGTTCCACATAACAAAGACTCACCTGGCTCAAAATGCCAGTAGGGCTGAAATTGAGCTTAAATAATTTTTTGCTCCCAACAATTTTTTGTTCTTTGATAATGTTTCTCAATCATTTGAAGGCACAAGAATCACCCAGAAAAGAAATTAGTTAAATGCAGATTGTTAGACCCCAACATCCAAGTATGTTAATACATTATGTCTGGTGTGTGACTAAGTAATTCGGACTTTTAGCATATATACTAAGTGATTCTGTTGCATCTGAGTCCTCCTATTACATTTTGAGAAACCTTACTAAGGTATACATTGACATTGACGAACTCTAAGTTGATTCTTGAAAAATAATACTGCTAGACATTATTTATTAAATATGTCAGATCATACAACAGCCCTTGGAGACTCTATACGAGGTTTCACAGTTTCTTAGAGGCAAGGTAGATCTGGATCCACTTCGTTCTAGCTCCCAAGTCCATGTTCTGGCCACTACGTAAACTGCCTCCTGAGAGTAGCACAGTCTTGACAAGACAAACAAGCAACAGATGAAAGAAGTACACAGGGCTAAATGAAGATTGGGCAATCTGGAAGACAGGATCTCCATTGGAGATAAAAAGGGGAGCCTGAATTGTTAAAGGTGAGAGATTTAGAAGACCTTGAATTAGGAAATGAGGAACCTGAAATCAATTTGGCTTGAGAATCACCTGGGATCTTTTAAACTCTACTGATGTGAAGGTCCCACCCCAGAGATCCAGAGATTCTGATCTAATTATTCTGGGGTGGAGTTATGTGTCAGTAGGTTTTAAAAGCTCCGAAGACTATAGGGAACCACCATAACTCTTAAATAGGTAAGAGCCTTAAAGAAAGTGCTGAAGAGGAATGGGGGTGTGTGGAAATCAAGATCTACACTAAGGGGATGGGTTAGAAGTAGCACTGAAGTCAGGAGACTTCCCTCATCTCTGCTGATGCTACTTAATTTTTCTGTCTCACTAACACAAAAGAGCTAATATTGTCCCTGAAGGGGGATGCTTTGGCCACAACATTGTTATGAGAATTAAATCAGATAATTGAAAATTAGATATTTTGGAAAGTATAGTGCATCATACATGCTCAATATATTATGAAAATGGGGGCAGTGGAGCTTGTAAAAGATAGACAGCTTAGACACATCCCCATTGGTGAAGCTGATGACCAACTGAAATTGGAGAAGGGAACGGTGAAAGATACTTACAAAGGTATGAGCCTATGGAATTGGATGATCCTTCTCACTGAAGCAGGGAAGTTGGGGATCCAGAATAATGCCTGAAGGAAAATGGCAGTAGGTACAGATCATGGATTTTCAGCAGGGGGCGATTTTGCTTCCTAGGAGGCATCCCACAACACAGAGACATTTTTCGTCTTTCATAACTTGTGTATGTGGGGGTGCTACTGTCACCCAGTGGGGAGAGGCCAGGGAAGCTACTAAACATCATATACTGCACAAGACAGCCTCCCACAGCAAAGATTATCTGGTGTATTATGTCAGGAGTGTCGGAGTTGAGGAGCCCGATGTAAACATTACAAACACATAGAGTTGGAAGGGGCCAAAGACATCATGATTATGTAATTCAATTATTTCACTGTTGAGTAAAATGAAGTTTGGAGATTAAATAAGTTGGTTAAAGAAATGCTTGATACCCACCCCAGCTAGGAAGTCAGCTTTGAGGGCTAAATAAGAGGTTAGCGGTGAGGCCTTCACCTTGGAGTAAGCAGCAGAATTGTGTTCGATTTCCAAATAAGTTCAATTTAGGAAGGAAACAAGAAAATACAACAGAAAATATGAACAAAGAAGAGCTGAGGACGCAGGGGCCTGGTAGAGGGAAGGTCAGAAACCAGGAGGACTATTGTGATTCAGTGACTTTGAAATCAAGTAAAAAGGAACGGTCACCACAATGAAATGAAGCGTAAAAGTCAGGTAAAATGAGGCTGCAGAGAGCCATTAGACGGCTGAGGTGGAGGAGCCTTTCCATCGAGTCCTTGGGGAAAGAAGGAAATTTCAGAGAGAAGGAGCCATGGGGTAATGGACGAAATGTGGATAGTAAGTTCCAAGCGCTTCCTAGTGAAAGAGACATAATCAGGACCTACGGGATAACAAGGTCGTGTCAAGGACTCCGGAGGGCAGGGATTTCACCTGTGCCTGCGGAGAGCCGGCCCGCAGCCTCGGAGGCCCGCGCGGGCAGGCGCAGGGCCGCGGCGACGCCGGGCTGCGCGCACTAGATGGCAGCAGCGGTCCCGCGGGCTCGGCTCGCGCGCCTATAAAACGCCGCTTGTTTAAGTACAGGCGCATTTAGTTGGAGCTGCGGGGGAGCGAGGGAGACGAGGCTCGGAAGGAGGACCGCAGGAGAGCTCGCGGGAGACGGGGCTCGCTGTGTTTACACCAGGCGCAGGCTCGGGGCGCCCTCCGCGGCGCGTGGCTCGCGCTCTTGCGGCGGAGAGCGAGGCTGTTCCGGGGCCGGCCGTCGTGCGGCAGGAGGCTGGTCTGTCCAGGGTGCCGGAGCCCCGAGAGCCCCGAGGGAAACCGAGGGCAGCGAGCGGCGTGATTTTCTGGAGCGAGCGCGAGTGGAAGAGGCGAGAGAGCCGGAGCGCGTGAGGGAGCATCCTGCGCGGCGGAGACATGAGGACCTACTGGCTGCACAGCGTCTGGGTGCTGGGCTTCTTCCTGTCCCTCTTCTCGCTGCAAGGTACGGGGGGGGAGAGTTCCCTGGCCCCTGGCGCCCCCCCTTCCCGCCGCGGGGCTCTGGGGGGGGCGGTGGAGTCCGGAGCGCTCGGAAGGTGGACCGACCCGGCTTATTGACAAGTCCTGCGGTGCGCTCTCCGCGCGGCCGGCTCTGCGCCCCGGCAGGTCCCGAGGCGGGGGGAGCGCGCCGACAGACTTGCTGCAATGTCGCTGTTGGGGGAGATTGTGCGTGTGTGTGCGCGTGTGTGTGTGTGTGGCCGGGGGTAGGGGCTGGCGGAGGAGCTGGGGTGGCTCCTCTAAACTCCGAGCGGCCACCGTGGTGCTCGCTGTCCCCGCATCCCCGGTGCTGATGCCACCGCATTCCTGCTCTTTCAGTGAAGTTTAGCAGGAGGTTGGGCATCAGCTTGGCACCTGGTACTTGTATCTCTATGCAAAATAACCCCTACAGATTGTGCCCGAGGCGGGTGAGAAATGAATTGTCTCGGTTAATAGCTCCGCCGACTAGGAATGGTCCGTGGGCTTCATGCTCCGAGGGCTCAATAGCTATTGCTGGGTGTTTACTTGGAAGGGGTGTTAGGTCTCTGTGTTTGGGGAGGCTGTGAAATGACTCCACGGAGGTTAAAAATGAAAACACATACACAGTGTGTGCGTTTCACTTACACGCTGGCATCCAGAGCCCACATAGATGTTGAACACACCTACGAAACACAAAGTAATTCTAACGTAGCGATGTGTTATCTTTTTAACCCCGTCTCACACGTCCCACCCTTGAGAGCAGCCCTGCACAATTAGCTGTAGAGAGTCTGTGCAGTGTTGCTCCACTCCCGAAGGTTCCGCGACACCTCATGTCCGTGGCATTCTGCCATCGTCAGGACCTGCACCCTCTCACATTCCTCACGCTGCTGCACAGGCCAGGCTGTTCACTTACACACGCATGTGCATGTGAAGGCACACACACACACACACACACACACACACACAGTCCCCCTCATGAACACACTGGCATGAAATGACCAGGCTGGCAATCCTACTCCTGATTTTCTTCTGACAGCTGGTTGCTAATGTTACATGTGTGGGTTTCATTTTTCATGGCTGGGGGATATTTCGTGTAGCTATGGAACCCTCTTGCCAAATGAAAAGAGCGTAGACTCGCTGGCTGTTTGCCGATCGAAGCGTTGCAAGCGAGTGAAGACTGTGTCAAAGTTACGTTGTGAAATGAGCTTAGGGGAGCAGCTAGAACTCACCCACAATGACAAGTCAGGGGTCCTAAAAACTTCCTCATCCGAAAACTCCCCGACCCAGTCCTCCACCATCTAAACTGTGGGGTCTTGTAATACACCATTTCTCCACTGTGCTTGCCTGCATGAAAAATAGAGTCCCAAACCAGCTTTGGCTTTTAATATTTTATTCCGTCACATTTTTATTTTATTTTTCCTCCAGAGCTCTCAGGACTTTCCCTGTGATTTCAGATATTGCTGCAATTCAGCTTTTTCATACAGAGACATTAACTGAGACTGTGCTATGCCAGCAGTGGAGGTTAATTCCTTTTCTTCCTATACCATTTAACTCTAGGAACTTAACTCTTTAGATAAAATGCTAAGAAGGAAGTCACTAATAAATGCCCCTCTTAAGTTTGAATAAAACTGGCATATTCATTACACAGTCATGGGACCACATGAGTGAAGGGCAAGTCAGAGCGTCGGGCTGATGTTAGTAGCACATCTAAAGGATGGGGAAGGATGGAGCCCCAAACCAGGCATTTATATTTCAGAAAATTTCTTGCTTAAAAAAAAATAAAGCTCTGCTATCTTTTTAGTAATCCCCATACTATAGCGGCAGTTCTCTGAAACTGAGTATCTGGTATGATTTGGGCAAAACAGGTAGCCTTTCTTCCTGGACAGTATTGTTCTTTCCAATCAGGAGTTTCAAAGATTTGCTCTCTAGAGTTCAGTGAAATTATGGGACGTGGATCCAGTTCTCAGGGTTTGTGTGGCACAGACCAGGCAGCAATAGCTTTGAGTCATGGGGTAGCAGGAGAGGGCGGTGTGGCCTGATAAGGCTGGAAAACAGGGGGGTCACTCACAAACAGTTGCTATGCACTGTCTCCTGCCGTCATCCTGGCAATTCTGGGACTGGCTGCCTTGCCACACGCTCTCTCACACACGCACATCACTCAGTGTCAGAGTGTGTGGCCCTTTGGAATCAGCCCTATCCTTTGAGGACTGTCTCCCTCCTGAAGCACAGTTGCTTCTGCACAGATGAATGCTGTTCTTGGTGTTCATTTTCAATTAGGCTCCATTAGTTCAAAAAATGTTTAATGCAAGTGTTTGGGGCTGCGTGGGTGGATCTTTACAGAGTCCCTCTGTTGGGCCTTGTGAGACAGAGGCTGTAATAGTCCGTCAAACTTTGTGGCCATGATCAAGTCAGCCATACGTCGCCGTGCTCTCGGTAATAATTACGTTTGTTTGTTGGTGATGATGTAAGGATTGGTTGCACTTTTTATCCAAATGCCCTAGAGTACTTTGCTACAGTTGATTATACTCATCCATGCAACATCTTGGTCGTGTTGGTGGAGGCAGCTTCTAACTGAGCAAAGAGGAAACGGTGAGAAGGTTACATAGTTAAGGGCACAGCTGGGTTTTATCTGTGATGTCCTGGTAAGTGTACTAATCACAGCTCTGTTGATAAAAGCATATAAGGCTCTCAGAAGGAAGTTTTTACACTCTTATCATCACATTCGCTTGTAACCCTGAGCAAGCCAAGAGAAATGAGTTCAGTCGGACTTTTTTAGAGGTAGAAGGAAGCAAGGAAACATAAGCAACAGCAGCAAACACTCCTCAGAACTCTCCGTTTGTGCTTGGTTTAGTTTGAGGCCTGTGTTCCATTGGCTGAGACCTGGCTGGGTCTCCTTGGCAGCTGGCATCTGCCTTTTTTTCTCATGCCCCAGAGCCAGAGGACAGCTACTGCTTTCCACGGAGGTTGGCTCCATTCTCTCCTTTTGGCATTGGTAGCTGTGTGTACTTTGGAGACTGCAGAAGAGATGGACTCCACTTGCCCCCCCCCATTTCTGGTTTATCTGGGCATGAAGGTCGTCTGGGCTTCTGCCTGCAGCCGGATTTGGGCTGCTGAGTGGCCAGGGGAAGAGCGGAGTTACACTGCATGAGAGGCAGCAGGACCAGCCCCTGAGGGGAGCCCCGCAGCAGCTGCTCATTGAGGGAGCAGCAGAAAAGCCTAGGAAGTGAGCATGTTATCCCACTGCACGAGGCGCCCTTTAAACAACATCTTTCAAGAGCTCTGCCTAAATTGCCCACGGGAATACTCTCCACAAACTGTTCCACTGCAGATGCTTTGGGGAAACCTCTCCTGTGGTACTTGACAGCTCCCTCTGACAGGAACTAAGGGCAAGACCCTTCAGGAAATACCGTTTTTGAGTCCGAGTTGCATGTTTTAAAGCGAGGTAGTAGCAAGTCATGAGAGAGTAAAGATAGAAAGTTTCTAATTTTACCCAAGTAACTTCAAAAGAGTCTCTAAATTCTGATTTTCTGCTAGGTAGGAATGTTGACGTTTTCATCGTCAGCACCATAAATAATCTAGCACAGGTTCAATGAGCAGGGACTGCAGTGAGGTCCGTCTGTGTGAGATACAGGAGAAGCATAGCTCTTTTTTTTTAAAGATACTTGCATTTCAAGGAAATGTCTGGCATCACTTATTTAAAAATAATACTGTCATTAACATTCTCAGGAACCTAGACTTTGCCCCCTCTACTGAGTGTGGTGTTCTCTCTAGATTTTATAGGTGGTTGAACAGACCTTGTCACAAGCTTTCAGTGATGATTATTAATTTAATACAAAACCCCAGCTCACATTACCATGATGGCTACTGAAAAATGTATATAATATTTTTGTGGGAGTTCTTTACATGACACTTATTAACCTAGAAAGGCACAGTACAACCTAGAAGAAAAGCAACTGACCAGAAGACCTTAGGATTTATCTTATTTTATTTGATAACCGTCTACATGTCAATCAAGAAGACTATAATTCATTTTACAGAATTGTGGTCACATCCCAAAGCCAACCATGTCTTCTAGGGTAACGATGCTTGTACTGTGAAGATCTTGTTTATCATATTTCCCCACCTAGGACATTTTCTTCACTGTATACCTGTCTATCCTGCTTGACATACTTGAAATAAATTTTTAAAAATATTTCCCTCACATGACTCTTCCCTTCCTCCCATTCCCCCGCCACCACCCAGATTCCCTGGTATTCTCTATCTTTCTTTACTATTTATTTAAACACATCAGTGTGGCAAAGAGAAACCATACTCAGCTGGACACTAAGGTTGGGAAGGTGGTTGAGTGAAAAGAATACTGACATACATATTAGAAAACCTAGATACTGATTTTGAATTTGCTAGTAATTTCCTGATAAAATGCCCACCATAACCTCATGTAAGTCTCCATGTCCTCATTTGCTGCACTAGGGATAATGCTGCCCATCAGATGCCATTTACATGCTTTCAAAGTTGTAAGTCTTTAAGCAAGTGCATTATTTGTTTTGCCAGAGACGATAAAGAGTTAAATTAAAAGGGTTATCTGGCCGCTTGCCACTGACTGAACAGAATTTGCCAGTGTTCATAGCTATGTCTTTCTCCCTGCCTCTTTCTTTCTTTCTTTCTTTCTTTCTTTCTTTCTTTCTTTCTTTCTTTCTTTCTTTCTTTCTTTCTTTCTTTCTTTCTTTCTTTCTTTCTTTCTTTCTTTCTTTCTTTCTTTCTTTCTTTCTTTCTTTCTTTCTTTCTTCTTTCCTCTCCCTCTCTCTCCCTCTCTCTCCCTCTCTCTTTCTCTCTCTTTCTCTCTCTCTCTCTCTGGACTTGGGTGAGAGCCACACTGAGCACCCTGTGCTAATTTAAAGCTGAAGGGAGATACCAGTACTGATACGTGGTTGCATAAACTGCTTCTGCCTTCTTCTCACTTTGCTCAAAGGGCTTAAGCCAAAACACAAAACAAAGCAAAAAAACAAACAAAATAAAACAAAGAACATAAAATAATATTGAAGGAAAGTGTGTCCATGTTCAATGCCATGCTAACCACCCTTTGTTTGTCTCTTTCTCATAAGCCTACAACCTAATATTTTAGCTTGCAGTACTGAGGAATTGCTGAAGGAAGGAGAAATGTTAAGGGATCTAGATTCCAATTAACTTTGCTACTGTGGCTGTGTAACTCTGGGTGAATCACGGTTGTTTAGTAAATGAAAGTGAGAATCTCCAAGATTAATGAATCTTGCTGAGGGTGTCAGCAGACCAGAACTCTGCTGCTCAAATAACCTCCATCCTTTCTCTTCTGTGTTTCTCCTTTCTTATTTCAGTGTGAAAAAAAGGAAGTTATGCGGGAAAATATGCTGGTATAATTAGTATTTGTCTCCCATTGACATATCAATGATATTAAGGGGTTTTCTATAGGCAGCATTTTTAAGGCCATTTTTATACATTTTTTTCAAGTGCATGATTAGGTACATTTAAACCAATAATATGACTTAGTTTTTAAGTTGAATGAATGCTAAATGTTTTATGAAGAAGCAAGACAAATTTATTTACTGCCTTCCCTGATTCAGGAACATGCTCCTTTTTCTCGCCTTGAAAAGGCAAATGTGTACTCCCAGGGGAGTCATCCCCTCCTGTCATCTCTCCTTCCTCCAAACTGGCAGCCCCAGAGGCTGTATCCTACTCCTAGGAGAGGTGACAGGTGACTTTATCTCCGAAGGAGAGAGTGGCAAGCTGCTGGGAGGAAACCAGATTAGCTGTCCCTAAGAAATTCTCAGAGGGCTGCTGGCTGGGTCAGCTTGGTCTAGGGAGCCTGCAACCAGGCCTTCTTTCCACTGGGGACATTCTGTCTGAACAGCAATGAGGAGAAGCTGTGACTTCTGCCTCACGTAGCAGAGATAAGACTAATTCCACTGACTTGACCCACACCTGTGCTGGCATATCAGATGCAGGCTTGAAACTGCTCCTAGTAACAGCGATGGTTTTGTTACTGAAATTTTAATTTCCTATCTTTCCCATTAGGCAATCATGTGGTTTGAGCAGAGGAGGAAGGGGAAGAGTGGGCATTCTGTGGGCTTAAAGTTATTTTTATTTGTATGATGTGTGCAGCATGATGAATGGGTAGTTATGTCAGCTGGTTCGGGTAAAAACAAGGTGCAGGGCGCAGGAAAGTGGGTGGATATGCAAGAAACAGCCGATATCCCCTCCCTCCCTTTCTTTCATAAATATTTATTAAGTCTAAGCAAGCACTCTTACAAACCTTATAGTGGAGGAGACAGACACTTAGAAGGTAAGTTAATTAACATTGTAATGAAATATAATGAAGGAGATTTTAGGGTACCAGGAGAATATATTTTAGGGAGATTTAGCTTAGTTTGGGGAGCCAGGGAGGGCTTTCCTTAAGGACCTGACATGTAATTGTATTTGAATGACGAATGGGAGTTAGCTCTGTGGAGAGAGGGGTAGAGAGAGCTTTTGCAGCAAAAAGGAATCTTGCTGAGGTCTTGAGGAACGAAGGAGACAAACATATACTAGGAGGGGAAGGAAAAGAAGGGGAAGCTGACAGGAGGCAACCTGGATGGGTGAACTGAGCCTCACCCGAGGGCCCTGAGGAGCACTGCAGGGAGGTGGGCTTCAGTCCAAGGGGCAGAAACGAAGGGCCGCATGGAAGGGCTTGATAGGAGGAAGGTGCCGCATGAGGCGTGAGTTTTTAAGGGAGGCTCTGGCTGCAGTGTGGGAAAGGGAATCAAGGGCTGGAGAAGCCAGTTCAGAGGCTTTTATTAGAGAAGACCCGAGATCCTGGTGGTTTGGACTGAGGCTGTGGCACTGGGAGAGAGACCAGGTGCAGAGAGGAGCCCTCAGGGCTTGGTTGCTTGAGGCTCTCTGGCTTGTCGGTGTGTAAACATCCAGCGTTTTAGGCCCGGGATGCAAAGCTGACAATTAAAATGGCCCTGCTTGTGTATCACCTACCACCTACCCGTTACCAACAACCTTGTGAGGTCATATACTGTTATTTCCACTCTACAGCTGAGGAAAGGAACTTAAAGCAAGTAAAACTGGGCTTGACTCAGAAGCCTGGGCTTCCCTCTCTGAATCTAGGTCTTTACACTGAGTTACTCTAAGTTGTGGTGTAAAGGGAATGACTCATGGAATTAAAAAAATCATTTTTGACTCACCATTTATGTGGCCTTGGGCAAGTTACTCTCTCTGAAAAAAATCTCTAAGGTATCTTTGAGCTCAAAAAATTAGACAAGTCTGTGATTTTATTCTGACTGGGAAGAAGTCTAGTCTTAATTAGCGAAACGACTGACTTTGCTATTTTTAAAGAATGCAGTTTTATTACATTCAGGTACATATGGAAGAAACTAATTCTCAACAAAGTCTTTTCAAGGAGAGGGTCTTGCTGACCTAATTTTCTGGCTAGATTAAAGAAGAGCCAAACTCTTTTGTAATCGGCAGTAACACCATTTATTTACAATTTAGTCACTAAAATCATAGCACCAGCTCATTTTTTGGGTACATATTATACTATATTTTTATAAAAACTTATGCCAATGGACATTTGAGCTTACTTCAGTGTGTATTTATTGAGGAGCTAGTATTCTTAAAAAGTAATTTCCTAAAGAGTAATAGACGATATATGATAAAGTATAAAGCAGAATGAATGAGAAAATAAGTTTGAGAAACCAGAGGATGGGAATGTATCATTGACATGCCGTTAGGCCTGATATTGAAGGATAGGGGCATTTATGAGGGTAACGAAAAAGATGGATACTTCCATTGGGGAAAATAAAGGAACAGAAAAAAAAAATGTTCATTCTGTGTTTAGGTTGTAGTAAAGACTCCAGTATGAGTGGAGTTAAGGGTTCATGTTAGAAAGTATTGACAAAGAAGTCTGGAGACTCAGGGTGACCCTTGGATGCCTTGCTGAGCCATTTGTACTGGATCCTGAAAGAAATAAAGGACCATTGATTGGTCCAGGAAGGAAGTGACATAAAGGAAATGTTGCTTCTGGAAGACTAATTTGATGCTATTTGCATACGTAATACAGAGTCAAATTCAATCCTTGCCTTTGTTTACTGCGAATTCCAAGCTATTTAGTTCTTTCTGTATAAAATCTATAATATATGAGGCAAAGTTGTAAGTTTTCTAAAGCCAATAGGGTCCTATGATGTATGAATAGCTCTATCATGTCATCGTCCAAAGACACATACACACAGATGTGTGTGTGTCCTGTAGGATGACTTCGACATATGGCATCTATGTAAGACTCAGGCATGTATGTTAGTACTAAGGCAATAAGGAGTTGTGTGTGTGATGTATAGTATGTGATATATGGTGCGTAGGTACTGTGAGGATAGCTTTTCCTAGATTGCTGGGTTTCTGATGTAGACCATCTGTTTAGTTCTGTTCTTGTATAATATATGGTGAGAAAATATTGTTAAATAAACCTTGGCAACACGAAAGGAACTTTGAAGTACTTCCCATTTTATTCCGAAGCAAAGTTTGCTTTTATATTTAGAGTGAGTAAAGCTACAGTTTTCCCTGATACGGCTTAAAGAATCATTTATATTTTTAAAAGCCTCTCATTACAAATTAATGAGTTCATTATAGAAAAATGAGAAAACACAGAAAAGCACAGGAACAAAATGAAAAATTAATTGTATGCTCAATACTAGAGAAACCTCTATTAACTGGGTTTTTTTTATACCATTCCAGGCTCCCTCCCACCCCCACACATATATATTCATAAGTTACAAAATTAGGATCATGGTTTACATGTGCCTTGTGATTTACTCTTTTCTTTTAGTAGCATATCGTGAGATATTTTTCTTTATTAAATATTCACCTATAACATCTTCATTAATGGTTGCATAGTATCCCATACCATAATTTATTCATTAATGCCCTATTGAATATATAATTTTAGGTGAGTGGTTTTGTTTTTGTTTTTGTTTTTGTAGTGAGAAGATATGACATCCACAATTAATTTGCTTTTGCTTCGTGACCATAGTAGTTTTTAGCAATCTGAGAAAACTGACTAGCACATTAACTCAGTGTTCTGTCATGTTTTGGAAACCATGTTGGT
The DNA here is from genome assembly GCF_054644295.1 of Miniopterus natalensis. NCBI lineage: Eukaryota > Metazoa > Chordata > Mammalia > Chiroptera > Miniopteridae > Miniopterus > Miniopterus natalensis. Next base: position 41,227,277 of record NC_142086.1, on the reverse strand, counting down.
TTAGCTCCAGCAGCTTATGTTTGGTTGCTTGTTCAGTGATACAGTTTTTTTTTTTTATTTTTAAAGATTTTATTGATTTCTGAGAGAGGAAGGGAGAGAGAGAGATAGAAACATCAATGATGATCCTGCCCGGGCATGGCTCAGTGGTTGAGCGTTGACCTAGGATCCAGGCGATTGGGGTTCGATTCCCGGTCAGGGCACATGCCCAGGTTGCAGGCTGCAGCCGATCAATGACTCTCTCATCATTGATGTTTCTCTCTCTCTCTCCCTCTCCTTTCCCCTCTCTGAAATCAATAAAGATATATTTAAAAAAAAAGAAACATCAATGATGAGAGAGTCATAGGTTGATGCTCAGCAGCTGAGCCACATGGCAGGGCTCAATGATACATTCTTGTTAATAGATCCCATGATCTCATGATAAGCACCTACGTGCTCACAATGATTTAACACTATGAAGTGCCTTCCCATACATTAACTTGTGTGGACTCTGAGGATACTCTGTGGGGAAGAAAGAGAACTAAGAATGTTGAGCACCTACAAGGTGAGCATTGCGCTAAAATATCTAGCCCAGAGCCTGGGAACCTAGTGAATTTCCTTGAATCCTTACTTTTTTTTTTTTTTTTTGGTTTAGGGATTAGTAAACCCTTTTGAAGGACAAGGAAACTGAGACTTTAGAAGGTTCAAAAATTAAGATAAGATAAAATGCTTGTCAATAACATGGCAAGCCACGATCTTCTCCTCCCCGGCCCAGTGCTCTTTCCTCTCCACAGCGCCACCTCTGGCGGGGATGGAGCATCATTTCATGGTTTTCACTGGGATTTGACTTCGTTATGAAAGGGCTTTTCACCAGGCTCCGCTTAGAAAACGCGTGGTAGGGAAATCTCTCTGGCAAATCTCAAATTGTCTAGAATGCTGCAGTTTAAAAGCATATCTACATTGATCTACAATTTCAAGGTTCCACCTTTGAGTTACTTTTAGAGTTTGTACCTGGATGCCATCCAGCCAGGATGACTCATCTACATTTGGATTGTCAATTTGTTTCCAAAGATCACATGTATCTAGCATCCTTTGATCTTATCGTCCTTTTAAATTTGAAACAGGTAACGACCTTGAGATACACAGAGGCAAAAGATGTAGTTTCCTGGCTTTTCCCTTATTACCTTGGGTATGCTCTCTCATTCCTGTGGTCTGGTGGTTTGCACGATTCTCCACCTGGCCCCTTTCCTTTGCTACAGTTAAATGCTTATATTAGGCTCTATAGATAGCCTTGCACGCTACTCCTTAGTTTCTATTTTTGGACACCTATAATGTCTAAGCTGTACTTGAAGTACCACATTTTGTGCCCTTTCTTATTTTGTTTATTTTTAAACTATTTATATTTTGTATGCATTTATTTTTATTTTTCCTCTGCCTTTTAATATCTCCTGTACTTCAGCAGTTGGTAATAAAGGATTTTTCAAGCTCACTTTTTTTTCTTCCTTTTTTCTTCCTGGACCTACATTTGTTCCAGGCTTTAAAATGTTTCTAAAAAGCTTTAAGACATCTTGTGGGTTATTTATTTTTATTTGTAGTTTTTCTTTACTAATGATGTCATTTTTTCACTGTTTCCTTTTCTAAAATTAAATAACAGTGTGATTGATTTCTTTGGATTTCCCTCTACCGCTAGGATGTGGGATTGAGTTTTGTTATATATGGCTCAGCCTCATCTGATTTCTTTGTATAAAGAGTCCTTCTCTCCCACTCCGCCCCCTCCTTCCTATTTATTCTAGAACTACCTGTCATAGGGAGCAATTATATGGCCTATGAAACACACACAAGCATATACATCTGCGTGCACACAGATGTGCACACATGGACATATTTAATCCTGTTTTTTTCTTCTAATTTGCATTAAATAATCAAAAAGCCTTATTGTTAATATCTGGTTTTAGTTTTAATTTTCCACATTAGTTTCATTGTCATAATTAGATGGATTATTGTATCTCTCAGTTGTAACATTTTAATTCTAAGTATAGAATTCCCAGCTATAAGCACCCAATAAAATTAATATGGCCATGTTTTTAACACTAGTATACTTTACCTGTTTATTATTTCAAATCCTATACCTCTTTTCATTAGTTCTTCTCTTTCCTCAAGCACTCATGAGTATTTTTAGAAAGTCACTACTATTACTGTGGCTACTATTGTTTTCTGTTCTAAGTGATTGCTACAGACTCATATCTGGGCTCATAGCAATTGGTTTCCTAACTTTGCACACAGTGACCCTTAAGGTCCTTCACTAACCCACAGGTCAGTCTCACGTCAGGGAGAAACTGAATATTGAGGTTCGAGTTTCGGCGGCCCTGCCACACGTGTTATTTAGAGAAGTGGGTTAATATCACCTAGACCATTTCATCATGTGAAGGAATTGGAGAAGAGTATAATTAGATTTTCCAATGCTCAGCATTTTTAGTGCATTTCAAATATAGCCAAGCTTTTGCCTATATTCTTTCTAAAGTGATCATATACATTGAAAGCAAGGGAAATTTTAATTTATAATACATAATAGAGTAATTTCAAAGAACCCACCAGTTGGTAAGGTGAACTTAATCATCACTAAAGAGTGGTATCTAAAGCATATGAGGGTAAACTGTAAAACTCCTAGGAGAAAACAGGTAATAAATCTTGGATATTTCTCATAGCAGTATTTTTTTCTGATGTATCTTCCCAGGCAAGGGAAACAAAAGGAAAAGAAATAAATGAGACAATAGCAAACTATCAACAAAACAAAAAGACAGTCTACTGAGTGGGAGAATGTATTAGCCAATAATCCATCTGATAAGGGGTTAATATAAAAAATTCATAAAGAATTTGTACAACTCAAAACCAAAAAAACTCAAACAATCCAATTAAAATGTGGGAGAAGACTTGAATAGATACACTGGAAAGAGGACACACAGATGGCCAATACATATATGAAAAGATGCTCAATGTCACTAATCATCAGAGAAATGCAAATTAAAACCACAATGAGATATCATCTCACACTTGTCAGAATGACTATCATCAAATAATCAGTAATGAAATAATGGAGTTACCTCAAAAAAATTAAAAATGCAACTGCTTATGACCTAGCAATCCCACATCTTGAAGTATATCTGAAGAAACACAAAACACAAATTTGAAAGAATATATGCACCCCTATGTTCATTGCAGGATTATTTACAATAGCCAAAATATGGAAGCAGCCCAAGTACCCATCACTAGATGAGTGGATTAAAAAATGGTGATACATATATACAATAGAATACTACTTGGCTATAAAAAAGAATAGAATCTTACCATTAGCAACAGCATGGATGACCTAGAGAGTATTCAAGAATCAGTTTCATTTTTGTACACCAATAGTGAACTATTAGAAAGGGAAACTAAGAAAACAATCCCATTTACAATTGCTTAAAAAAACACGTAGGAATCGATTTAACCAAGGATGTGGAAAACCTATACTCAAAAAATTATAAGACAATGAAGAAAAAATTGAAGATACAAATAAGTAGAAGCATATACCATGTTCATGGATGGAAAGAATTAACATCATTAATATGTCCATACTACCCAAAACAATCTATAGATTCAATGCAATTCTTATCAAGACAGCAAAAACAGAACAAATATTCCAAAAATTTATATGGAACCACAAAAGACACTGAATAGTCACAGCAATCTTGAGAAAGAAGAACAAAATTGGAGGAATCATGCTACCTGATATAAACTGTATTAAAAGGCTATAGTAATCAAAGCAGCATGATACTGGCCTAAAAACAAACATATATATCGATGGGGCAGAATAGAAAGCCCAGAAATAAACACATGTCTTTATACTCAATAGTTGACAAAGGAGAGAAAAACATACAATGGAATAAAGATAGTCTATTCAATAGATGGGATTAGGAAAATTGGACACATATATGGAAATAATGAAATTAGACCTCACTTTCTTACACCACACATCAGAATAAACTCAAACTGGATTAAATAATTAAATGTTAGACTTGAATCTGTAAAAATCCTACAAGAAAACATAGGCAGTAAAACCTCTGACTTTTCTTGCAGCAATATTTTTTCTGATGTATCTCATCTGGTAAGGGAAAGAAAAGAAAACATAAACAAATGGACTGCATCAAACTAAAAAACCTTTGCACAGCAAAGGAAAGCATCAACAAAATGAAAAGACAACCTACTAAATGGGAGAACATATTCATTGATACATCTGATATGAGGTTAATATCCAAAATTTACAAAGAACTTATAAAACTCAATACCAATAAAACAATCCAATTAAAAAGTGAGCAATGGACCTACCTAGACCCTTCTCCAAAGAGGACATGCAGATGGCCAATAGACATATGGAAAGATGCTTAATGTCACTACTCATCATAGAAATGCATATTAAACCACAATGAGATATCACCTTACAACTGTCAGAATTGCTATCATCAATAAATCAACAAACAACAAGTGTTGGCAAGGATGTGGAGAAAAGGGAATCCTTGTACACTGCTGGTGGGAATGCAGATTGATGCAGCCACTATGGAAAACATTATGGAGTTAACTCAAAAAATTAAAAATGGAGCTGCCTTTTGACCCAGCAATTCCACTTCTGGGAATATATCCAAAGAAACCCAAGACACTAATTCGAAAGAATATATGCACTCTTATGTTCATTGTAGCATTACTTACAATGGCCAATATTTGGAAACAGCCCAAGTGCCCATCAGTAGATGAGTGGATAAAAAAGCTGTGGTACATTTACACCATGGAATACTACTTGGCCTTAGAAACAAAGGAAATCTTACCCTTTTTGCAGCATAGATGGACCTGGAGAGTATTATGCTAAGTGAAATAATCCAGTCAGAGAAAGAAAAGTACCATATGATTTCACTCCTATGTGGAATCTAATGAACAAATTGAACTAAAAAGCAAATTAGAGAGAGACTCATAGATAGCAGGCTGACAGCTTTCTGGGGGGCTGGGGGTGAGTGCTGGGAGGCTGGGTAGAGCAGAGTGGAGGGATTGAGAAAAAAAGAGAAAAAACTCATGGACATGGACAATAGTGTGTTAATTGTTTGGGGGAGGTGGAGGAAGATATAGGGGGGATAAATGGTGATGGAAGGAAACTTGACTTGGGGTGGTGAACACACAATACAAAGTATAGATGAAGTGTTGTGAAATTGTGCACCTGAAACCTGGATAATTTTGTTAACCAGTGTCATCCCAATAAATGTAATAAAAAGGAAATAAAAAAGAAATAGGCAAAATACCTTCTACTCCCATTTGAGCTTTGTTTTGTGATTAGAGCAAATGTTGTCTTGCTCTTTCAATATTCTATTTTCAATTTTTCAAAAAAGTTCACTTTTTTATTATAGTGCTCTTCCTTCCCAAATGAGGAGGCGTTGTTCAATGGCTATACATTTTTAGTTATGTGAGATGTGTAAGTTCTAGATTGCTCCTATACAACATAGTGCCTATAGTTAACAATACTGTATTATGGTCTTAAAAATTGTATTAAAGGAGTAGATCTTGTCTGGCCGGCATAGCTTAGCAGTTGAGCATTGATTTATAATCAAGGAGACTGAGGTTCGATTCCCAGTCAGGGCACATGCCCAGGCTTTGGGCTCTATCTCCAGTAAGGGGCGTGCAGGAGGCAGCCCATCATTGACTTTCTCATCATTGATGTTTCTATCTCTCTTTCCCTCTGCCTTCCTCTCTCTGAAATCAATAAATATATATTAAAAAAAAAAAAAAAGAAGGTAGATCTTATGTTAAGTATTCTTACCACATAGCAAAACGACCAAACAAAAACAAAAAACAACAAAGAACCATGAGGAAACTTTTGGAGGTAATAGATGTGTTTATTATCTTGATTATATTGGGGCCTTACATGTAGGCATAAGTCTGAACTCATCACATTGCACATGTTAAATATGTGGAGTTATTTGCATGTCAGTTTTTCTTCAATAAAGCTTTTAAAAAACAGCAAAACAAATGTGCTTTGCTCCCCAAACTGCCAACAACTTCCAAGCACCTAGAAAACTCAAACATGAGTTTATGGAGCTGGATCAGAAAGCATTTCATTCACATCAAAATTATAGCTTTTATCCCCAACAGTGCTGCCCCCCAACTCCTCATCCTTGTACTTAGGTTTATTCAGGTTTTGCAAACTGAATCTTTCTTCTTTTAGTGGTAAATATCTTCCTATGTGACTTCAGTTACTCATGCAAATAGGCCCCCCTAGAAGTTCTATTATAGAGCATCAGGCATCCATTTCTAGAAAACAGTAATACAATTGGGTATTTCAAAAAATGATGTCTGATATAAAATGAGAGCTCAGATTTTGTCTTTTCATAGATGAGAGGAGATAGTGCAATTTTCTATATTATCTTTGGTATCTATTTAGAAATTCATTCTCTGTCCTCATGTGAGAACAGGGTTAGAAATGGTCTCACCACGTTGGCCTCTTAAAACCAGCATAGAATTCTAATAGCACAAGACCAGTCTACGTGGGATACTGTTGCTGGGAATGCATAACAGATTGTGGACAGAGGCTTCATGATATCTGAAAGTCATGAGGGCTGAGCTCCAGTGAAGGACTCTGCAAAGTGGGGCTGCACCATTTTATAGTAATAATAAAAATAAAATAACAATAATTTAATTTTAAGTATTATTTGATTAATACAGGTGAAGAAAATGAGGTATAGAGAATTTTGTTGTCTAATGTAACACAGCTAAAGAAGTAGCAGAGCTGGGCTTGGAACCTAGGGAGTGTGGCTCCGGAGTCAACATTTTTTTTTTTTAAATATATCTTTATTGATTTCAGAGAGAGGAAAGGAGAGGCAGAGAGAGAGAGATATCAATGATGAGAGAGTCATTGATCGTCTGCCTCCTGCACGCCCCTGACAGGGGATCGAGCCCACAACCTGAGCATGTGCCCTGATCAGGAATTGAACCCCGATCTCCTGGATCCCACGTCGACGCTCAACCGCTGAGCCATGCCCGGCCGGGCCGGCATCAACACTTTTAACTATTATGCTACAGTGCCTTAGAATAAAGAATAGTATCTACAAGGGAATACTTCTGTAGAGAAATAAGGATTACCAAGCCATCTTTATAAGAATTCCCACACACGTAATCGTTATGTACTAATGAAGATTCCAGAAGGCCTTCTCTTCAGACTTTCTGAATATTTATGCATGCCCCTAAATGGCTTTTGTGTACTAGGTTAACCAACACAGCTGCTCTGGTGGTGACTCTGGTTTACCTGAGCTTCCTTAAAGTCTTCTGCAGAGATGGGTGGGAGAGAGTGTTGGAGATAATGACAGTGATGGTAGTGATGGCTGGGATGCTGCTGAAGTTGGTGCAGTGTCATTGTATAGCCCCCACAAGGCAAGGCAGGCAACCTTTACAGAACAGAGCTCTGGAGCTTTGTAATACAAGGAGTCAGCTTTTAACACCAACAGCCAGAGCAGAAAGAATATTTGACATAGTGTGCGTGTGTGTGTGTGTGTGTGTGTGAGAGAGAGAGAGAGAGAGAGAATATAAATATATATAATTTTTTGAGTAAATAGGGTAAGTCTTCCAGGCTGCATTCAGCCCAGCAAATATTCTGGAGCCAAGAAATTGTCTAAAAATGTCCATTTATAATAAAAAAGCATTTTAGATGACATTTGTGAAACACCTATCCCCTTTTTTTGTGTATGCCATATTGCAGGGGGCAATGGCAAAATACACTTTTCTTGGACAGTGTTTAGTTCAGGTTAAATTAGATATATGATTTGTTTTAAGATGTAAAATTTTCAGAAGTGGAAAGGAGTGCATGAAGTTGAAAACTTGGATATTAATGCCAGAATTATGTCATATGTAAAATAAGGCTACTACTATTACTGCCTCACAGGGTTGTTGTGAATATTAAATGAGATGCACCATTTAAAAAGCTGTGGTGCGTGGTATAAATGCAGGCACTCATTGTCATTAAATACAGGCATCCTTTTGGTACAACATTCATTTAACAGCATATTCCTTTTTAAATTTGCAATTTGTGGTCCTTTATTTTGAAGAATGTTGCTAACAAGAATCCCTCTCCATTAGTCCAACTAAAGAGGCTGATGTGTAACCTTTCCCTGCTTTCCAAAATATAGATGTGCTTGGTTGTTTACAGTCCTGCCAGTGTTGATTCAATTCTGCTTCTTAGATTCCGCGTTTCCCCAGGCCGCTCCTTTAAAAGGCTTCCCTTTCCTAGATCCTTGTAAACAAGACTTGCCTGTCAGTGTTTTTTCCCAGCAACCCACACCTCTGCCACTGTGTATGAAGTTCGGGTTCAGTGGGTTTTTGAAGGCTGACTTCCCCCTCCTGGCTTATGTAGGTCCCTCTCCACCTCACTGTGTAGCTGCTGCACGGGAACTGCCGTCATTCTAGCTACATGTCCTCCCCGGCAGAACTGTGTGGCTGGGAGCATCACTTCCAGGCCGGTGCCCCTGCCTTGCATACAAAGTACCTACAAATTGGAGCAGTCCGAAAGTAGCCACCATGTGGAATAAGTGAACTCCACGATACTTGGAAGGCCAAGTTGTGCTTGATAGTAGAAAGATGCCTTTTTCTTTTGGCTGAAATTCATTTTTTGGTAACAGCTTTTGATAGATTTTCTGCTGGGGACTTGGCTGGCTGCTTCCTCTCATGCTAGGGTGAAATTCTATTTATCCCTCAGGTAAATCTTTAATAATGATGCCTTATTCTCCAGCCAGGCTCCAGGACTGTGGCCCACAAATATATTTTTTCCCCTTTGCATCACATCCCTTCTCCTCTTCAAATGAGTTTTCACCTTACCTTTCATTTCACAAAGAGGACTTGATTTACCAGTAAGCAAACTTTTCTACCTTTGGACAGATTATTGTATACAAGTAGTATTTTTGACAATTTTGAAAGTGAGAAATACTCCCTTGTTAGCTGAGCAGTTGTTCCTAGATACTATTGTATCTATTTCAGTATTGCACCAGACATTCCTACTCAGATAGAACTTTTAAAGGGTGCTAATTGATTATATATGACCAGTATTTGAAAATATAGGGTGAAATATGTTTAGGAGAAACTGAGAAGCTCTACAGTTATAGTTCTCAAAGTGTGGTCCCTGGACCAGCTGCAAAAGCATCATCATCTGGGAACCTATTACGGATGCAAATTATCAGGCTCTAATAATAATAATAATAAAATCAGAAACTCAGGAGGAAAGTACTAATAGTCCCTTTTATCTGGTTTAACAATCCTTCAAGGTGATCGTGATGAAGACAAAAGTTGAGAATCACTGACTGCCCTTTGGACTGAGACACAATGAGACCTTCATGGCAGTGATGCAAAATAGAGTGCCCAGTGAGAGATTTTATACACCTGCTAGAAAATGTGAAAGCAACTCCGTGTGCAACAGTCTTTTACTTTTTTAATTGCACAGTCCAGATATTGGAAGATATCCATCAGATAGGAGTGATGCATTTTCATCCACCAGACAATCTGAGATTAAAGTAACACTAGTTGCTATAATCACTTCACCCCCAATAAAATATACCACAGGTTGAATACAACAGGAGCATGTGTCTCATAGTCCAAGGGAGTTTCAGGTCAACAGGCAGCTCCTGATCCTCACAGTCACTCAAAACCCAGGCTGCTGATATTTCTGGAAGCCTTAGCATGCGACTCAAAAGTTTGCCATAGGGGTTGTATCTGTCCATACGAAGTAAGAATGAACAAGCAAGGAGCTATTTCATGGTGAATCTTGGAAGTGCTGTGTATCGCTTCTGATCACATTGCATCAAATGGAACTAAATCACAAGGTTACTCCTCAATGCACTGAGCACTGGGAAATCTGTGTTCCAGGAAGAGTAAAGGCAGTCTGGTAAATAGCAGTCTTGGTCACAAAGTGTCTGTTTGCTATTTATCTTCTTTGATGTTCTCATTAGAGAACTTTATTTTCAAGTTATAGTCATATAAGAAGTCTGGGCAAAATTGTTCTCATTCTGTTACCCCCATGATTGTGCAAGTGACTTAGTGGCTCTGGTGTTCTCATATAGAAGTACAGTGGTGACTATACAAAGCAGGACATGCACCGCCGTGTTGGTAGTTTTTCTATACTTCTGTAATTTGGATCCTTGGTCCCTGATACCTGAACATTAAATTGAATTGATATATATCATATCTTAAAACTTATTTCCAGGTGTCACCTTAGACCTGGAAACTCATTTCTAGGTATCAGGGATAAAATACTCATAAATCTCAAATTTTATGAACTATAAACATTGGAATACGAATTAGGAGATTTGGAGAGCTTTGTGTTCATTGAAAAAGTACCTGGCTTTTCAAGTAGGAATTTCATTCTTTGTACAATAGTGGGGTGAGACTAGATGATTCTAATTGTCCCTTTCAGTGCAAAAATGCTATAGTATTTTATTTTCTGAGCCTGAAATTATTTGTCAACAAACATTTACTGAGAGCCAACTATGTCCAAGACATTTCACTAAGTGCTAGGCCAAAGAGTGGACCAAATCTCTGCTCTCAGGGAGATCATAGTTTCTTTGTGAAGGAGGTAAATACATTAGCAGATAAGTATTAAGCAGTGTAGCACTTAAACTGACTTATGCATTTGAAGCACTGATTCAGTAAAATAGAAATATCAGGATATTGAAGCAATTGATGATGTCCATTAGTGAAAATCCTGGCATTACTTTTGTTTTTGTCTGTATTTCAAATATCCTTTGCTTACTGAAAGTGATTCATTTGTATAAGTCACTAGTGTGTGTAAGATAGAAATCCAATGTTCTTTTTCTCAGAACACCAGTATATTAAATAATTTTTCCACAAATTCTAGTCTTATTAAAAAACAAATCAACCCTGAGCTAACTTAAACGGCGCTCAGCTACTCCGTTTAGGTTAATTTTAACTGGCTACATGAGAAAAGAAAATTTAGAGGAAAACCTAATAGGATTTATAGAGATTCATACTATATTAGATTTTTCTGTTTTATATGGATGTTGATATGTTCTCAGTAGAAATTTATAACTGCAATAGAAAACTGAATGACTATTGATTATTTTTTAGTTACCCAAACTAATTGACACATAAAACTTTGTAAATCCTTTTTGATGAGGATGGGTATAAATTAAAAACTAATTAAAGCAGAGGCTTATAAAGGCACCATCTCCAATTCAATGGGTTATACATTTTTGTTGTATATTAGGAATATAACCCTTGGTCTTCCATCCAAAGCTCCTGCCAAACACAAATCCTGGACATAAAAATTATTTCAATTGCTAAAAGCCAATTCATATATGTTGTCTTTTTTAAAAGTAAGTAGAATTATTTTAACAAAATAATATTAAATAAAATTAACTCAAGGAAAAGTGCCTTGCAGGGACAACAGGACTGATTAGTCTGTTATCTGTAATCTCCATGCTTACTGTTAATAAGCCTTTTATCTTTGAAGACACCGGATATCTGGTATCTGAGCACCAACACCTATTAGTTACAGTGGTTTCCTTTTACCTTTCTAAACAATCTGATAGATAAACCTCCAGGAATCCTTCAAAATTGGGCCCTTAATTGACCAAATGAGTGGCTGTCTCTCTTTTTCAATCTAAATTGAAAAGTGCACTCCTGTGAAATAAGACAATGTACAGTGGAAAAGATATTCCAGCTGCGGCTCCACTGGTAACCATCAGTGTGGACTCATCTCTCCCCAGTTCACTCCCCGAAGGGCTACCAAAGTAACTTTTCTAAACCTCCCATCCGTCTGTTTCACCTTCTTTTGAAACATTCCTGAGTAGATGGAAGGATGAAGTCAGCACAGCAGGGCACCCTGCCCTCTTCCAGACTCTTTCCTCCACACTTTCTTACACCCCTTAGATTACAGCAGGAATGAGGGCCTTCCATTCCATTGCCATCCCCTGCTCCAGGACTTCAGTCTTGAACTCCTTGTTTCCCATGTTTTGGTGGCTAATTTATTTAGTCTTCAAAACCTACCTCAATACTACAGCTGGCCTCCACGTAGCCTCCAAGGCCAGCCAGTAGCTCCACGGGTTCCTGCGGTAAACATTCGCTGAGCTGCTGCTGGATGCCAGGGAACCATCGGCACGTTGGTAGTGCCCATTTCTTTGTGCAGCTCACCATAAAAGGCAGGGAGACAGATGACAATAAGCAGGTAAGCAAATGAGTAACGTAATTTCAGATAGAAATAGATACAAGGAAGAAAATCAAACAGGGTGATGAGCGTTCCTCTTGGACTCTGCCTGTTCTGCCAGACGCCACCCTGAGCTCTCCTGGAGCACAGCAGCCACGTGCTGCTGGTGTTAGTCTCCGCATCTTCCTGCCCCATTTCCAATGTGGTGGCCAGCGCATTGGCCACACTGAATACACCTGGATGAATGAATGAATGAATGACTAAATGGTTAATATCTTCAATTTTTATGCTCTAATTTTTCATTCAGAAAATGAAGGGATTGAAGAAATGAGTACTGAGGCCCAACCACCTCTGGGATTTTAGAAGTAGCTATTCTACATTGTCTGATGTGTTACTCATTTATAATTTTCAAAGGAGCTGATTATCTTGACAATTACTGCACAGAGTTCTAAGTCAGAACTAAAGTTTACATGATTTTTAAAATACTTTTAAAAAATGATGGCAGCTGAAAAGATATAATAAGATGATATTTTCTGGAATATAACTGAGTTATCTCCCCAGATTCCCTGGTATTGCCTATTGTCATTTGAAACTTATTTGTGGAAAGTTTTTGAATGCTTTAGGACAAATTTTTTCAAATACTGAATTAACTAGAAATTACAATTCATATTCAGTGGCAATATTAAAAACCTTAACATATTTTAAATTAAAATGATTTTATTCACTTTAAAACCAAATTCAATTAAAATGAAGTAACTGGGTAATGTTACTTGTATAAAAATTCATTAAATCATATTCTTTCATTGAAATACTTTATACATGTTGAATACAAAGTGAAAAACAGAAGGAAAGAGATAAGAAAATGACAGGAGAATTAATTAACTGAAATCAGAAAAATATATGAAAAATATTTGTATAAAATCAACATAATAGACAAATATCTGGAAATTTTAATAAAAAATAGAAAGCAAAATTTGCAGCATTAGGAATGGTCAAGGGGCTCTAACTTTTGAGAAGAAGGATATTAAAAACTAAGTAATATTTGCTTTGTAAAATCCATTTGAATATATTTGAAATCATAATAAATTAGATGAGTTTCTTCGGAAATTGTAATGATCAAAATTCACTTTAGGATTAATTGAGAAATACTGAAAAAATATAAATTAAAATGCCCAAGAATTATCTCTTAAAATATTCTTGCTGTAGGTGGTTTTAGAAGCAGCATACACAAAAATGCTCAGGTGAAGTTGATTCTCACAGTAACTTTTTAAAAGCACAGAAAATAAAATTATGGGTAAAAGAAATACATACTGTTGTGGAGTGATATAGTCATGATAATAAAACTTTATAAAATAGCAAAATAATTTTTACAAAGATACAAAAATTCTAAATAAAATAAATAATTACATTCATTAATATATAAATAGAGCACAAATAAAAGAGTTTATCCTGGGAGTGTATAATTTTACGTAGAAAAAAAATCTTCAATCTTATTATTGGTTAAAGGATAAAAACTGTTCACGTCAATGATATTTGATATCAGAGCATACTGTTGCTAAACACTTTAAACTCTATTACCAGTTAAGGAAAATCAATGAATAACATCATTCTTAACAATGAAAATCTACAAGCATTTTTATTAAATGAGAAACAAGGTGAAGATGTTTGCTATGAGAAATGTTGTTTGATGTATTATAGTAAATTTTAGTTAATAAAATAAAATATGAAGTTTAAAGCTACCTGAAAGGAGACAAAATGATCTCTATTTACATAAGACTAAATACATGGAAAACTCAGGAGAGTCAACCACTATAAAAACATCATTTAGAACTAATAATAAACATTTTTAGATATTTGGCTACATACATAAAGTGGATATTTAAGAATTAATACTTTCCCCAGATAACAACAACAAAAACCCAGGTAAAACATATAATGAAAAATAAAATATATTTTTGACTATGGCAACAGACTTGAATGAGGATTAGCATTATTTACATGAAAGAGTTGTAAACTACAGTGTAAGACGTAAGTCTCTTTGTTTTCATACCTGGAGACGTATCATTATTCCACGAATATTGTAAATCTGTCAGTTCTTTTCAACTTACTGTGCACACGTATGCTTTTTCCAACCAAATTCACACATAATTTCTCAAACTTTCACAATTATTCTGAAGTTAATTAAGAAGATGATTGAGGAGAATAAAAGATGATAGCTAACACCTAGTACTTCACTTGTCGCAGGGACCTCCCAGGCTTGTTGTGTTTACTCATTTACTCTTCCTCATAGAAACTCTATGCCAGAGAGACTTTCATTAACCCCCTTTGCAGCTGAGGGAACCGAGCATTCTATGACTTGACCAAGATTACATAACTGACAGTATGAATCAATGGGCAAAAGAAAGCTCGTTCAAACTGAGTGAGTTTTCCAAGGGTTGTTGGGTGACCATCTGAAAAAAGTGAACTTAATCTCCCATTTTATAGCAAATAAGCTTCAAATGAAGTTGGATTTTAAACATTAAAAAAGTACATTGTGGGAAAAATATTGGCTTTCAAGAAATGGAAAGATTTCCAAAGCAATAAGACTAGGGGAAATAAAGGTCAAAGTAGAAAAAATAATTTATTATGATCATAAAATATGAAATCATTCAGAATTAAAGAATAAAACATTTGAATATTACACAGGTACATGTTCAAACCCCATAATAAAAATTAAAAAAAAACACAGGAAAAAATGAATAGACTCAGAATATGAAATATAGACATATAGTAGCAATCTTAAGTGAATTAAATTTTACTGTTAGAAAATTAAATAAATGAATTTACTAAATTAGTAGGGATTAAAGGAAATGTTTTAGTGCTCATAGCATAGTCTGGTAGTGAAACAGTATAAGCGTGGGTTTTGGAGCCATTTGCCACCAGTTTATTCACTGGGTAAACTTAAGCAAAAGGCCTTAAATTCCTTATCTCATTATTCCCCTGATGTGGACGCTATAAAATCAACGCCTTTGCCCTGCATGGCCTTCAGGTGCTACCCCACCTCCCTACCCACACACAGCGTGGTCCTAATTCCCTTCATTTGGAGATGTAGGGGGAAAAATTGTACCGATAATTTGGAGACCTGGCTAGTGTTCTGGTGACGAGTTGAGTCCAAGGGCGGATCATCCCAACCTCTGGATTCGAATGGATTGCATCTGCTTGGCCTTTATTGGTGGTGACTCGGCGGCTGCTGTAAGATGATGGAATTGGGGGCAAGGAGGAAGCCAGGAGAGGTAGTTCCCGACTGTACCGCTTGCTCTAGCCGCCAGTGGGGAATGCCAACAAGAATCTGTGCTAGCCCCAGTGCTATGAGAGGACCATGGGGGGGGGGGGTATGCATGAGTTGATTTCAAAGTCTATTTCCTTTGGCAAGCTGTTCTCCAGGTGGTCTTTCCCCAGATTACTTCAATCTTAAGATCTTTTGTTTCATAAAAAGGGCCTGTGGACACCTTCTCTGCAGTACCTCCAGTGCTGCTGTGTGGAAGAGGGGACATAAAAGTAGGTGGGAAAGAAGAGTATGAGGGCTTGTCAGCTTGTCCTTCATTTTTCTTTATTGTTATACATCCTGTCTTTGCTAAACAAGCAAACAGGCCACCAGAACGGTTCCTCAAGCAGTTAATCTTTGTTACCTTTTATTTTTTTTGCAAGAGCCCTGTTACTTAGCTTCACCCTTGCGCTGGGTATTTTCCCTCATGCTAATATTTGCTCCTTCCTGCCACACATACACACAGACTACAGAGCAACAGCCTACTGGTTTCTTCAGACACTGAGCCAAAGATCAGGAATAAAGGCTTTGATGCCTTTGGAATATCTATGCTGGGAGCTCATTAATATTGTTCCCAGTTCTCTAAGCAATGATGCTGATAAATATGTTCTGGAAGCAGGATATATTCTACTTGCTATAGAATTAGAGGGCCGTCATTATGAGGTAAATTGCAAACTGTCGCTAAACTGCATATTTGTAAATTATTGATCCATAGTGCCCAGTTGCATCCCTAAAAAGTGTGCATACTTTCTTTATTTGGTTTTCTAATATAATGATAACTGTCCCTAGACTGAAGCTGAATTCTGGATTGTTTTCAGTGTGTACCCCTCACAAAGTCTTTCTTTTGCTAGGTTTCCTACAGACACAAGTGCCTCTAGGCTGACTGTCAGCCCTGATGCTTGTGCAGGCTGAGCTGAGGCCCATGATCTCTTGAATATCTTAACAGTGTGGTTGCTCCTGGAGCACGATGATTGGCAGACAGCAATTCCTGAATGACTGCAACTAGGACCTCTGAACACAGTTACCATCTGTTGAACAGGGATAGCACATCAGCACACCAGAATGTATTTAATAACTTCTTCACGGTTCTTTCTTGATTTCCCAGGATAATCACTGAAAATATTGGATAAAATTCGTCTGTAAATAGGACTCCATCCATTCCATGAAAACAAGCCGTGTTATCCTTAGAAATGAATATCCTGTAGAAGTCTCATATACTTCTTCAGGAATTGATGAATCTGGTTTCAATATGAAGACGAAGGTCTTCAGATATTTTTCTCACTCCTTTCTGTTGTGAAGTAACCAAAGTATACTTGTTGTCTCAGAAAGGGATCGCTGGTCCTTTTTTACAGTATCTTTTTAGAGCTACATTAGCAACAACTGCACATGTGTCAGTTATAGTAAGAAACTTGAGAATTAAAATTTCTCTTCTGTCCTTTTCAGATTAAACACTGAAGACGAAATGTTGGAATACTCACACTAGTAGGCGCTACATTTTCTTGTTGAAGCACATAGAACAATTTCACCTGTCCGTTTGACTCTGACCCTAGTGAATTAGGCAAATTTGAGGTGCTAGGCAAAGTTTTTACATTAAAGCCATGTTTTTTGTTTTTTGTTTTAAAATATATCTTTATTGATTTCAGAGAGAGGAAAGGAGAGGGAGAGATAGAAACATCAATGATGAGAGAGTCATTGATCGGCTGCCTCCTGCACGCCCCCCCACTGGGGATCGAGCCCTCAACCCAGGCATGTGCCCTGACTGGGAATCGAACCCCGATCGCCTGGATCCTAAGTCGACACTCAACCGCTGAACCACGCCCGGCCTGGCTAAAGCCATGTTTTATCATCTCGGACCTTATAATGTTAATCCTCTGGGAGGGGTCTTTAAGCGTTATTAATGTCTCCCCCAAAGACTGTAAACAATATGTCAATCAAAAGCAAATTTGTGTTAAAATTCAGAGTACAGTGTGAGCAAAGAGATGGTGCTTTGGTGGCTTTCTGTAGTACACATTAACAATGGGTCTGAACATGCTTGTTTTCAGAAATGGACTGTATAGACATTTTCGTGACATTTTTGAAAACTTTAAGCAACTGCTTTTCAATTTTTTTTAGCCTTATGGATATGCTTGCATTGCTGGCAACTCAGACATAACTGCCTGGAGCTAGCGCAGAAAGTTCCCTGTAGGTTGGTGGTCTAGGAGGCCAGTGTGGGTTCGCAGGTTCTGTTAATATGAAGCATGAACCCTCTTCACACTTGGCTGGACCACATAATCTGCATCCGAATCCTAAACTCTGCACTCTAACTTCCACGTCACCTGATTTAACAGCTGGAATCCAAATGTAGAATTTCCAGCTAAGACACAGTGCCTAAGGACTTTGCAACCTGGGACTTAAATAATATCAAGGTTCTATGGAGAGCATGAAAGCTTTCTAGCCCATGGGCTTTCCAAGCAGCAGTCTGCTGACCATGGCATGTCTCATACAGATTCACACACCTGTCTTTAGAGATGATTTAACAGAAATCTTAGAACTTCTTAAAGTTTAATGTAAGTAATTTTCTCTTCTAATCTGCAGGCAACTGTGGGCAATTTTATTGATATGTCAGGATCCCATGTTGAGCTTTGGAGTTTACACTTCCCATTTTACAAATATGAAACACAAGGCAACACAGTTTCTGAAAAAAAAGAATATATTTCTTTCAGGGTTTCTGTTAAAACAGAAGGATTTTGTTTGTTTTATGTTTGAATGTTTCAAAACACACGAATGGCCTGGAATTCCAGTCCAGATGAAGGACCTATATCCCATACAACTCAAAACTATTGTTTTAAATCAACCATTAAGCTTTTTTCCAAGTCGGAAAGTGTGATAGCAATCCCATGTGTCATAGAATTTATTTTTGAGGCAAAGATTTACAGGCTTTCCAAAGAAATAAGTAAGGGTTCTAAATCTCATTTTCCTGACATGTTAGGAGACAAGAATTGTGATTGACTGAGGAATGAAAGGAAGATGGTGGCAGTGGAGGGGTCTAGGCATTAGCCCCCCATCCCAGTTAGCCTGTGTGTCAGGTATGCTGTAGCTGGTCAAATCTTTCTCCAGTGTTTCTTCCCAACCCAGAATCAAATAAGGGTGTGTTTCCTCCGGTTCTATTAAAAATATAATAAAAGTGGGAAAGAAGGGGGGAAATGCTGTAAGATAAGACCCTGGAAGTTTACACGTTTCCCAGTTTATCTGAATTACTTCATAGTTAGGAAGGTGATTCATAGACAGGTTTTCTTTTCTTTTTTTTCTTTTTTTAATTGAATTTATTGGGTGACATTGGTTTACAAAACCATACAGGTTTCAAGTGCACAACTCAGCAAAACATCATCTTGTGCATTCACTGCCCCAAAGCAGTCTCTTTCCATCCCCATTTATTTCTCCTTTGCCCACTCCACCTACCCCCATCCCCATTTGGGGGGATTGTTTGTTTCTTTTGTTTAATTCCTTCACCTTCTTTCATCCAGCCCTCCAACCACCTCCCATCTCACAGCTGTCCTTCTGTTCCATGTATCCATGCCTCTGTTTCTATTCTGTTCATCAGTTTATTTTGTTCTCGGAGACGGATGCAGCCACTGTGGAAAACACTATGGAGTTTCCTCAAAAAGTTGAAAATGGAGCTGCCTTTTGAATCAGTGATCCCACTTTTGGGACTATATCTGAAGAAACCCCAAACAGCATTATTTATAATAGCCAAGACCTGGAAACAGCCCAAGTGCCCATCAGTAGATGAGCGGATAATAAAACTGTGGTATATTTACACAGCGGAATACAAGAAGGAAATCAGCTTTTGCAGCAGCATGGATGGGCCTGGAGATTGTTACGCTAAGTGAAATAAGCCAGTCAGAGACAGACAAGTACCATATAATCGCTTAAACGTGGAATCTAATGAACGTAGACAAGTTTTCAATTGACTTCAGTTTCCCCATGCCTCTACCCAGAGTGGGTGAGAGGATACAAAAGGGGAAATAATGGGCCTCAGGAACTAGATGGTTTCCTTTCATGTACACACTTGTACTGAAGAAGCCTGGTGGTGTCTGATTGAAGACACCTCGGCATATTTGTAGTTTATGAGACAAACCCTCCTCAGTGTATTTTCTTCACTGCTTTGCATTAAGAGAACAGGAATGATCCCTGTGCTTTCTCACTCCACACTGAAGTGTCCCCACAATGGCAGTTATGAAAACAGCGTTACTTAATATTTTCTTTGATCGAGTGATCCGAGGGGACCCCTGGGTACGCGTTGCTTAACTTGGTTATTTTCAAACCCTTAGGCAAGAGGCTGTTTGTTTCAACATTTAGGCAAGACCATGCTAAATGTGGAGTATGGAGTGGAAGTCCCAGTTTGTCAATTCAGATGACGTTCACCAAGAGAAAATATTAGAATACTTGAATCTATCTCGAGGCATTTAAGCAAGGTACATACACTCTAGTGACACTTTCTATTTCTTCATCCTCAGAGAACTTTGGGGTCTGCTAAATAAATCCTGAGTGGCAATTTGAATCCTTTTTAAAGGAAAATGCATTTAGGGAGGTGAGGGATTATCCAGGGGAGAATGGGGTACATGGAAAAGCCTCTCCACCTAGAACTGGGCTTTGATGATGGAAAAGGTTCAATAATTATTTATTTACTTGAACAAAAATGTGAAAAATTAAGTTTTCCAAGTACAGAGAATAATTGCCAGGCTCCCTCTTTGCTGTTCCCTCTCACAGAACTACACTTTCTGTCTGCTTCAGGGCATTCTCATTTTTAATTCCCTTAGCTTCCATCAGGGACACCGGGAAGGTGAAAATGTTACCAAATTTTTGTCTGACTCACCATTGTTGTTCCTATTTCTAATCTACCATATGCTGATGAGTCGCTAACTTCATTTAACAACCTGGAGGTCAAATTCTATGAAGAAATCTACCTGGGAGGTCTCAGACCTTCCTAGTGTCTGCTTTCATCTTGTTACTGAACATTTTTTTTCATATTTGAATGTTATTTTCTTCCATATAATGATTTTCATGTCAGCGGATGCACACACACAGAAAAAAACGTTACTGGGTAAAGTTCGTGCCTGATAGTCAGAACAATCATAGAGTCACAGAAGATAGGATTTTTTGGATTATTTTTCTGTATCCATACTGATGCCATGTTATAATTTACTATGATAGCGTGCCAATTAGTAGTGTAAAGGAACATTTTGAAAGGAATTCAAGTAGTTCTTGCTTGCGCCAAGCTAGGAGTGTGAAAGCCTAGACTGCTTACTGACTCTAGGAACTGTGCCATCTCAAGCTAGACAGTTAACTTATTGCATGAAAATCATCTTTCTCTTAGGAGGTTAAATTAATGCTTGTAAGCAGTGCTGAGAATGAACTATTTCAATAGACGATGTTTCAGAAAGGCAAAGTGCTACTGTACAATTTGTGCTCTTGTAGATACATCTTTACTTTCAGTGCTGGGCCACGATTGTTCAGGGATGGCTAAACCTCAGACTGAAAGTTTAGATAATGAGACCAGGTATTTTCACAGTTTCTTTCATCTAAGAATCTCAATATATGCAGCCCTAATGCAGATGCAAATTGGATAGCAAATATATAAGTTTATATATATATATATAGAGAGAGAGAGAGGCAGAGAGAGAGAGTCAATCACTTGATTTGCAGCGGGAGTCATGGGCAGATGGTGGGGACAAAACTGCCTGTTTTTTCTCTGGTTACCTGGAGAGAAGAGTCCCAATTCTATAAAGCCTTAAACATGCAAAACCGAAACAACAACTTAAATATACCTATGTCAGGTTGCTTTTATAATTCAGGATGTTTTATTTCCACAAAAATAGTGAAAGTTGATTTCTTCTTCTTACTCCCCTTAGAGCACCTGCTACCTTTATCACTCATCATTTATCATGGCCCTTAATCATATCTCCCTTGTGTTGTTACCCATTTTACAGGCATCTATCTTGTCCTTCTAATTAGATTACAAACTCCCAAGAGATAATAATAATCCTTACTTAAAAAAAAAATTCTTCTCACTATCCAGCTTGCTTTTGGCCCAGAGTAAATAATCCATTTATTATTCTTACATAGCATAAAATAATAAAATAAAAATCTTACACTGAACAGTAGGATAGCTGGTTTTCCGCAGCAGAATTTACTTGGCAATACCGTTCGAGTAAAATCATCTTCTGCATCATCTTCCTTTACCATGCCTTACTCTGCAAAACACCCGATGAAATGTGGATTTCAAAGGCTAATTGGAATCACACCCAGTCACTTCAGCTAATGCTAGAGTTTCCACCCTGCTGTCCTTTATTCTTTTGAAAAGATGTTATATTTCAGGAGAGACATTTTCTGGGAAATTGCTTTTCACCACCTTCCTCTTCCACACTGGAGACTCTGAGACTCCAAAGCCATATGTTCTATACTCTTTTATCAACAGAATCCCTTGTAGAGAGAAGACTCTCAAGCAATTTGATCTAATATAGTGTTGGCTGTTGGCTGTACCCCTAAATTGTTTACATCTATACACATACAGTAGTGTCCCCTCTTATCCACAGTTTCTCTTTCCAGGGTTTCACTTACCTGTGGTCAACCATAAACTGGAGATATTAAATGGAAATTTCAGAAATAAACAATTCAAAAGTTGGCCATTGCACAAGGTTCCGAGTAGCCTGATGAAATGTTGGGCCATCCCACTCTGGACTTGAGTGATCACTTTGTCCAGCGTGTCCCCTCTGTACGCTTCCCGTCTGTGACTTAGCACCTCTCTCGGTTTGGGGTGCACCGTAGCAGTACCACAGTGCTTATGTTCAAGTAATGCTTATTCACCTAATAATGGCTCCCAAGGGCAAGAGTAGCGATGCTGGCCATTTGGATATCCAAAGAGAAGCAGTAAAGTGCTACCTTTAAGGGAAAACGTGATAGTTTACCACTTTATAAGGAAAGAAAAAGAAGTTTATGCTGAGGTTGCTAAAATCTACAGTAAGAATGAATCTTCTGTCCATGAAATTGTAAAGAAGGGGAAAAATATCATGCTGGTTTTGCTGTTGTACCTCACACGGCAAAAGATACAACCACAGTGCATGATACGTGTTTAATTAAGATGGAAAAGTCATTAAATTTGTGTGGAAGACATCAACAGAAAACATGATTGATGGCAACATGTCTTGCTGGAAAGCACTGAGCCTGTACTAAATCTTCAGCATGCGATCCCTGAAACTAGAGGCCACTTTCACATCACTTTTATTACAGTATGTTATCATAATTGTTCTATGTTATCAGCAGTCATTGCTGTTAAACTCTTACTGTACATAGTTTATTATCAATTAAACTTTGTCATAGGTATACACTGGGATGGGCAAAAGTAGGTTCACAGTTATGAGTACATGAAACAGTTCACTCATGTATTATTTTTTATTAATTATTATATTATTTCCCATCTGAATAACTGGAAACCTACTTTTACCCACCCTGTATGTATAGAAAATATCATGGTGTATGTAGGGTTTAGTACTATCTGTGGTTTTAGACATATCTTGGGGATCCTGGAACGTATCCCCCATGGATAAGGGGGACTATTGTATATGTATGCGCATGTTTTCCTGCAAGTAATATTGTAAGACCAATAGAGTGTACAAATTTAGGGCTGTAACAACAACAACAACAACAAAATAACATAAGACAACAACAAATCCCCCCCAAAACCTTGCCATCATTCTCTCTCCCTTTAATCCTGTTGCCTGTGAGCCGTCTGTCAGCTTTACGGCCCATCTGACGGCACGGACAGACCGAGTGGACAGCAGAATACGGCTCCCGTCACTCTGCTTTTACGGGCATCACTTCAGTTATATTATGTGACCGGCACAATATGCAAGAGATCAGCAGTTTCTGAAGTGTGTTTCAAACAACACTCTTTGTGTCAGAGTTTAATAGGTATTACTAGGTGAATAGCTTTCATGGTCAAAGGCATTTGGAACGGTTCTGGGGTTCGGGCTAAGCTAAATGTTAATGTCCTTAGGGGTGAGGCCTCTTTGAGCCTGTAACATATGAATGTATTATTTAAATCGCCAACAGGCCTGTGTATTGTACGGTATTACCCGAACTTATTTAACCACAGAAATTTTTCCAAAGCATTGTGGGGGACTGATGTTTCCTTGAACACACTTAAAGAAATATTTTAATAGATTAATTACTGATTACCACTTTATAATTACATTTGTTAAATCTAACAAAATAAATAGACAAGAAATCCTACAAACATGGTTCTTACTTGTAAAGCAACCAGAAAACACGTACTTTTATTTCAAATGAACCAGAAGGACTCCCAACCTTAAATAATTGTCAAATTTGTCCTTTTGCGATATGAATGATCATCTCCCTTTCCTCCTTAAAAAAATTATTTTATTATCATTAAAAGAATCTTAGTCATTCTTGGGGAGTTCTAGATAGCAAGAAGTTGACCATTTCTGTTGATTTTTTCCTCTCATATTGCCTGCTTTGGGAAGTCCAACAGAGTGGCCTTAGTTCAGGCCTCTATGCCTGGGTCTTGAAGTATCTCATGGTCCTTCATGATGAGTATCAATTTTAAGCTTATGGGGCTGTAGCTCTAGAAGATTTAAGGGCTCTTTGAATGAGTGTTGTTCCTACATCACATCCTAAAGTATATAGTTTAGATTAAAAAGTTTTATGTCAGCTTATTTTCTTGTCATTTTCTGCTTTACCATAAAAACAGTAAAGAATGTTACATTGTATTGTCTCCTGGAAGGTAGATCAAAGCTGTTCTGTCACAAAAATTATCAATTTTGAATGAAAGAAGAGAACCCACATGTACTGATTACTTACTGTGTGATCATCACACATAATCTTCAGACTAAGCCTGTAAGACTCTTATGACTATGTTTACATTATACATGGAAAAACCAGGCTGCAGACATGGAAGCATGAAACAGACAGATCTCAGAGGGAGGGCGGGAAGGAGGGCAGGAAGAGTTTGACCAAAGAACTTATAAGCACATATGCCCAGCCCATGGACACAGACAATACACAGGGGAAGAACTGGGGAGGGGTGAGAGATGGGAGGAGGGAGTTAGAGGGGAGAAAATGGGGGACATCTGTAATACTTTCAACAATAAAATTAATTAAATAATAATTAAAAAAACAGGCTTCGTTCCCCACCCAAAGAGCTAAAAAATGTCAGAAAAAATGTCGGATTCCGAAGTTCAGCCTCTTTTTTAAAAAATTATATTGTTTTTTGGCCAAAGGTTGCAAACAGCCTTCTAAAAAGATAATCAACATTCTTTATTCAAATCTTTTATTATAATAGTTCATTAGAATTCAACTTTTAAAATACCTTTATCCTATCTACATTATTAATGTTTTATATACACACACACATATACTTAAGAATGTATTTAGCTTCAAGAACCAAAACAATATAGTAGCTAAAACAAACAGGAGCTATATATTTTTAATTCATGGGGATGTAAAATACAGCATAGGGTATATAGTCAATAATATTGTAATCACTATGTATGGTGCCAGGTGGGTATTTGAAATATCAGAGGGAACACTTTGTAAAGTATGTGATTGTCTAAATACTATGCTGTACACCTGAAACTAATACAAAATAATGTTGAATGTAAACTGTAATTGAAAAATAAAATAAAATAATAATAATAGAAAAAGAAGTCTGCTGTAGAATAGCGAGACTAACATCGCTGATTTCTCTAAGCCTAAATTTCCCTCACGATTTTTGTCTTCAAGTTGACAATGGGGATGGTATTTTCAGACACCATATTCACCATATTCAAAGCAGATGCCAGTGGTGGTGGAAGAAGGGGATCGAGGGGGAGTCGTCAGTACGAACGATTGCCACCCCTTCTATCAGCACAAGCAAAACCTGCTGGAGTCCACAGCAGATCTGTTTCCTTCTCTGCGCCTAGAGCGACGTCATAGGGTCCCACAGGAGAGGTGGAAAGTGGGACCTTACCTTGGCAGGCAAATAGCTGCCCTGAGCATTAGCAAGGTTTTGTTAAGAGGAAGAGAGAAGAGATATGGGTAGGTTACTAATAGTGTCTGCACAGTATGCCACACACTGCCTTATCAACTTCAAACCCACACTCATGTCTCGCTTTTATTAAGTTTATTGATTGGTTATGATGAATCAACCCTCACCATGCAAGGTTTGTTGGAGACAGGTTATTTCTAAATACATAGGAGTGTGGGATTTTTCCTTTAATTTTCACTTTATATAGATTTCCAGATATAGATAACATTTAAATTGAATTATGTTTTTTGTTCTAAGAAGGTAAAATGTCCTGGACATATTTTCAGGGTGTGTCAACACTTTCTGATAATATAATGTGGGTGATAGCGCTTCTTATTTGAACAGCACTTTGTTCTGGGCGACATCTGTGAGGTGATAGAGACAGGAATTAAGGACAGAGCTTCGGAGGTTTTAAAAGACAATTTGAAAATACCTATCAAAACTTAAAACGCAAGCTTCGGTATTCAGAAGATGAAGGGATTTTATTTAGAACAAAGCTAGGGTAGATAAGGCTGATGAGCTCATATGTGCTTTCGTACTCAGTGTACACGTGCGGCCAAGACATTGGGGGCGATTTGACTTTCTTTGTATTGAATTGAAATGTATGGATCACCCATATCAGAAAAGATCTCTGAATTGGGCAAGTGAATGGTGCCAAAGCATTTCTTTAATATGCATGGGTTAGATATGGACAGCTTTTTTTCCTAGAAAAATAGGCCCTTGATGCCCCTTTGTAAACTTTAAAACAACTATCTCCACTCTCTGAGACAAGAGTGGATGGAACCTGGGGCCCTTATTCCGCAAGTGAGAATATCTTTTTGCCACACCAAAGCGTGCCTTTAACCTGTAAAGCTTGGTTACAGTCCCTTCTCATCCTACATCTCCTCCCTGTTCTTTTTGCCTTTGCGTAGCTCTCTCTGCACTTTCTTGACAACCCCTTTAAACTTTTCTGCTTAGGCCCTCCGAAAACCTTGTGCTCTCATAAACGGAATCCCCTGTTTTGTCAAGCTTTTAACAGGACTGTTTGCATGTCTGCATTTTCACGCTCGAACCTAGGCATTCCTTTGAGTAAAAACTTTCCCTGCGCCTTTGACCTGGGAGTCCCTGAGCCACGGATGCATGGGGATGGCTGGTCTCCTGGCTCAGGCTGTTGTTTTCCATCCTCGTGTTTGGGGTGTTCTGCGGAGGTTCTTGCCATCTGATGATGTTTCTTTCCACCTGCCTCAACACCGCCGTCCACGGGTCTCCTTCCTGATGGTTCTCCCTTAGTTTTGAAGATCTTGGCATCAAACTCACTGTTTTCTTTTCTACCTCCATGATAAATGCATTTCTGGATGATCCTTACAATACCCTTGCTTACAAGGCCTTGATTTCCTCAATTTTACAGCCTTCACTTCAACTTCAATGCAGCCACGCACTCCTAAGTCCCTCACTCAGAAATACTGAATGCCAGTATTCTACTCCTGGACCAAAATATCTAGAGGGTTTCAAGAGATTCTTCTGTGTCTTACACACTCACTTCCATTATCTCACATTTGATCTCACTGACAATAAAAGGTCCTCTCGATGCTCACTTTCTCATCATATCAGCTGCCTCCTGACATTTTTAATTCCCCTTTCCAGCTCAGGCCCTTTGAATATCTGAACTGTGCTCCCTCTGGTAGTGCTGGTATGCGTGCCCCTTCTACTGCATCCATCCAGAAAGCCTTACGTCTTTATGAATGCTACGGTCCAGTCCGAAATGCACCATGCACTGCATCCTCACAGCCTCTGCAGGAGAGGCCAGGCAGAGTTCTTTGTCCTGTTCTGCAGGTTAGGAACCAGAATATCACAAGGTTAGGTCAGGTGGTGGTCCCTAGATGAGTACAGAGTACAGCACAGCTCTTGGGATATGGATTCCAAAGCTCCTTCTCTGGTTTTAAAGCTATCTTTTTTACAGATATTTTTGGCTCACAGATTGATGTCATGACATATAAAACAGATAAAAACAGAGATGCTTTTATTGAAAATTGAGTCCAGAGGGTCCAAGGTTTTATCTGTTTAGTTTCTTCATTGCTACTCAAGTTGGCCCTCCCCTAAGAGTTTTATGGAATGAAAACATTTGGGATAGTTTTATATCTCCAAATCTCAAATAGCTTTAGTGCCCAGAAGAAACATATACATATATCAATACATTGTGATTGTACAAAGCTTTTTTTAACAAGGGGAAAGAAAAACATAATCTAGAGATAAATGAGAGCTCCTCGGAATGGAAAAGTAAAAACAGTTTGGTGTCTTAGGGATTGGCCCTGGAACCTGCCTTATTTTACAATTTCATAAATAATTTGGAAGAGAGAACGCATGATGAATTATCCAAGTTTGCAGATGACACTAAGTTCTTCCAGGTAGTGAAATGCCAAGCAGATGGAGATAAACTGCAGGGAGAACTTGCCAGCCTGCATGAGTGGGCAGAAAAGTGGTAGATGATATTCAATGTGGGCAATGAAAGGTAATTCACTTAGGAAAAAATAATAAAAGCTATGCTTATAGAAAAATAAATTGAGTTATTTGGTAGTCTCATAAAAGATGCAGACATTTTTATAGACCATCTTTTGAGTTAACCCTGGAGTATATTGATGAATCAGGAAGGGAGTTGAAAATAAACACACAGAAATATTAATCTTGAATGAAATGAAGTAGCATAATGTGAAATATTTAGTCCATTTGTCAAACAATGCTAATTGAGTGCCTAGTATGTGTCAAGCTCTCTTCTGGGCATCGAAGCCTGTTTGGTCACTGCATCTCTAAAGAAAAACAAAGACAAAAATCTATAAAATATTTAGAGAAGGCCAATGAGGATAGACTACAAATTAGGTTGCAACTGTCAAAGCTTAAAAGAAACAAATGCACAAATGTATTTATAAAATTTTATGAATACTCGAAGAATTTTCCTTATCTAATTGATATAGAAGTTCAGGAAGTTTTTTTCTTTCTAGTAGGTTTACAGATGTGGACTCAGAGGGTAAGGTAATTTGGATGGCTTCCTAAGTTCATGAAAGAGTGGGCGGTTAAGATTTAAGCATGGGTTTTCTGACTCCTCTATCCTTTCTGAGAAGTGACTGGAAGGGACTTGTTACATCCAAAGGCAGAAAGATTGCAAATGTGAACAGGCTATGAATGGATGGATAATGGATTGCTGTGTAAACAGTGGATGTGGCTAATGTTAACAAAGATGCCCGTAACCCTGAGGTTTCTCTTCCGATGCGCGTGTTTCTTTTTAACCAATAAGTGGCGTTAGAGAGTCATGGATGTCCTCTAGGCAGTCACCAAGCACATGTAGGTCAAATAGCACCTACTTTAGGATTCCATTACGCTGGCAGGAGCGAAGAATCAAGAAACCTACAGCTCAGGGTATCCAAAAAGGTGGAACACCTGCCTATTTCTTATGCTAGCCTTCTGCATGATTGTTGCATAGTGGAGCTATTGAAGCTGTTTTTTTGGGGGGGCGGGGGGGGGCATCAATGAGAGAACAATAAGATCAGAAAACCTCAGCAGATAAGGTAGACAAGAGTTAAGAATCTGGTGTTCAGAGAAAAACCTGGAGGTGAACCAAGAGATAACCCATGTAGACAAAAGCTCTGGAAACTGAAAGGAGAAAAAAAAAGGGGGGAAAGAGTAAAGGGAGAGAAGGTGGGGTAAAGAAAGTGCAGGAATAAAAATTAATATAAGATAAAATATTACTGAAATAAAGTCAATCCTGCTCATATTGTTCCTGCTGCGTTCTTCTGGGCACTGTTATCCTTAGGCTTGTGAAACTGTTACCCTGGAGTAACTTAATTATGATTATAAAAATATAATTTGGGATCAGGATTTTTTAAGAGAATCAATAATTACAAGAAATGGACGTGTGTTCTTTGTGTCCTCTGACCTTTTCCTCCTTTTGAGCGTGTTTCTGTTAGGCTGGCCACTGAAGGTACAACCCCTCTACCTGGTTCTGTCCCTGCCTATGGCCTCTGCTCTGCTAAGTCTCGCACATCTCCTACGCTCTCCATTAGCTCTCGCTCATCAGAGCCCACCCACCTCTCAAGACTGAACCCAGTGACCATGATATGTTCATTTATTCATTTGTTCTTTACCCATTTTACAATTATTTAGTAAAAATCTAACATATTAATGTAACTGCGCTCAGCTATTCCCGTACACCTATAGTCTTAGAGTTCATACAGTTTTAGAGTGAATTATTTGTGTATTGGTTTGCCACAGTACAAGTTTGTTGAATATATTATAAATTATTAGAGGTAAGGGGCCATGCTTTCGAATTTTCTCGACTTATCTTGTCCATAGTGCTGGAAGGTAGTAAAACCGTTCACTTGGTTGATTGCCTCATAGGTCACAAGAAAAAGAACAGATATGTATCATCTACTTTGCAGTAGGCGATAACTTTGTATTTTGTTTCTCTGAAGAATCATCTCTTTTACTTTGTAAATAAGATTTCCCCAAACCAAAGAACAACAAAAGACAAAGCAAAACAACCATGACAAAACTTGAAACAGGCTGATGGTGCTTTTTCTAGTTCTAGAAGAGTTTTGTTCCTGTTATACTACTATTCAAAAAAATTTTCCCCCTTGAAACTCTCTTTCCGTTTCAGAGGTTTTCCTAACTTTTTCATGCAAAGCTTTCTTTTTAATTACTCACTTCACCATCTTGTTCATCTCTCCTATTCACAACTTCTTTTGGTCTTTTATGAATAAGCTTGGGCTTTTTCCTAGAAAAATCCTGTTGGGACAAGTGGGTGTCACAAAGCCTGGTGTTGGTCATTTAAAATGTGTAACCAAGAAACTCATGTGACTGTCATTACTTTTACCCAGGATCATAACATAATTACAGGTTAAATTTTAAAAAAATGGAGTGCAGTGCAAGGAGCATTTAGGGAGGTTGGTGAAAAGCAAAGAGTGGGGGGAAAAATAGATGGAAATCTGAGATGTGTGTGTAAGCATCTTGCAAAAAAAAAAAAATACCAACAAAAAAATCCTACCCAAATACCACAAAACTCACTAGGCCAGACTATGGAATAGTAGCTATTTGGAGAATTGTCATTAATCTCTAGCACATACCCAGGAGTCACTTACTCAGGGTCCTATGCTAAGTGTGAGCACATCTCTTTTCCATCTGTTCGTATCGCACTGAGGTGGCTGTGACTCTTCTGTATACAGCTCTGAGTCCTCCTCAGTGCCTGACGTGTAACAGTCATTAAATAGAAAACATTGAATTAAACTAGGTTAGCCTTCATGGATCAGTTTAGCACCATACTAGCTATTGTCTTAGCAGGAACAGAGGTCTGGGGAAAGAATGATGAGCCTGGAGAAGTTACCTTTGGTGGCCCAGTCAGCCAGGACAGCTGAAAAGCACTGGTCAGTGTGTTGGGTAAGGGCAAATGGAATCGGGCAAAAGCTGACCATGGAAAGAAGTGGTAGGGGGCCCTAGACACAATTTTGGACTACTTAATTATATTGCATAGGGCCAGCACTCACCCATTCTTTCCTTGGTAGACTGCCTCGGTAATTCTGTCTCAAAAATCTAACATTCTGCTTTCTTCTTGCCCTCAAATTTCACTTTCAAAAATCTATCCAATTATTCCCCTTAGTTTGTCCCATTGTATTGTGTTCTATCATTCTAGCAGGGGACTCCTTATTTGTAAATGTTCAGTTGTTCCAAGTGTTTTCTTACCAGCCTTTCATCAATAGCTATTTTAGCAGTGTCTTCATTACTTCCTAATTGTCCACTGTTCTTTGGTTTACTGCTAAAAAAAAAAATGAATTCAGTATTTCAGCCATTGTTGAGTAGTCATTGATTTCAAGCCTAACCCATTTATTTAGAGAGTCTATTTTCTCTTAGTATCTTTCTGATTCAGAATATTACATATAGTTAGTTTTCTCATTATTTTTAATCCCTTTGGCTAGTACTAACACTCCTATTTTTCTGGCCATTATCTGCTTTCAGCTGTGAGAAACTGATTCATATTCTCCTACAAAAAAAACTATTGTTTCTCATTAATGCTAAATAATAATACATAATGACAGTAGTGCAAGAAAATAGAGCATCGTTCCCTGCCCTTGTAGTGATCAGAGTCTAAAAGAGGAAGGAGAAGACAGATTCACAGACTAAAATATGCTTGTCATCAATTAATTGCTGCTATTCAGAAAATACTAAGAATTCAAGGTTTGGCGAGGAAGGCTTAACAGCTATCTTAGTGGAGTGGTTTACTGAGTGGAGCCAGGGGGGTTTAATTGGAAATATCTTCGTGGAGCCATTGAGTCTTGAGGAAAGCAGCTGTGGTGGAGGTTAAGACAGGGGATTAGAGTGATAACCTTTGTATATTTGAATCCTGAAGTTTTCACCTAAACATTCGATCTCAGAAAGTAAGAGAAGGAAGTGGGAGATTTAAATCCAGAATCAGGACACACCTTTCTTTGATTATTCGAAGAAACCAAAGAAATCTTCTGAAATATTTTAATCATCAAATAATGCACAGTTTACTGGACCACATCTTTTTACTCGCACAGCTGTCCTCTAGAAATGAAAGTCACAAGAAGCTGATATTTTTCTTATTTGGTGCCTTTCATTGTGTTGACAGGGTCTCAGGTTGCCGTCGCAGAAAAACCTTTGGGAAAGTGGAGATAGCAGGCATTGGATGTTTTTAATGTTAATATTATACGTTACATCAAGTCCAAACACTCTCTCGTACATTTTCTATAGTATCTGAAACATGGCTCCATTGTATCTATTCAATATTTGTTTCCTTTCAGAACAAGCCTAATTTTGGGCCCTGTCCCCTGCACATATGTTACTCCCACAATTCTCCCTAGGCTGTTCCTCCCCATCTTTTGGGGCCTTCTGCATCCTTAGGCCTAAGTTCAAGCTTTTATTCTTCAATATTCCTTTTCTCCATATTCTAACTATTCTTGTAAAATTACTTGTAAGAGTTACTGTCATATAGTTTTATACTTGGTTGTCATGTGATTGTTTTGGTCTTGAGTCATTAATTAAAATATGAACTGTTTGGATGGAGGTATGGCGGCTCCTTGCATATCCCGTGGTGACAGGTAGGGGGCTAAAATAGAATAGAATAGATTTCCTAATACAAGTTTGTGGATTGAACGACTGAAGAATAACAATTCCCACATGTTGCGGAGGTACCTGGAGTCAGGGCAGGGGCATGAGCTTTTCTTGCCTTATGGATTCTGTAGATAGGGATTTTACTTACTAGTTAAATATTAAACCAAAGCGATGGGATTGCCATGGAGCTTGGACAGTCAGCCGTGTCTTAGTGAACATAAAATGCTACTCACTTCTCAAATCCTCTCCCCACAATGAGGTCCTCTTCTCCCTCCTGAAGGCTTATAGCATTGCTTTTATTGATTCCTGTCGGCAACAACCCAGTGCTGTTCCCTCGGTATTAAATAATAGCAATGACAGCAGATAACAAAGTGATCCATTCCTTTTAATGTCCGAATACCCTGAAGGGAGTTCAGTCATTTGTCTGATGGCTTACTGGTAGGGTGACTATATAATTTATCGTTCAAGCTGAGGCACTTCTGAGAATGAAAGGGACCTTTATCAATAATTACACTGGGGCCACTGGAATAAACTAGGACTGTCCAAGCCAAATGAAGACATAAGATCATCCTATCTATTCGAATCTCAGAATTTCCTGATGCAGCACTAAAGAAGGTGATTAGGATGGAGTAGAGTCCATTCTAATTACTCAGTCCTTCTTCCTTCCCAACTCATAATCCATTTCTTAGTGGCTTCATGGTTGTCATTAGAAATTCCAGAAATGGGAAATTCCACCTGGTAGGTTGACAGTACAGGCATTTATCCTCTTTTCCCCTTAGCTATTAGAAATAGTACTTTCCACCCGGCTGGGTGTGGCTCAGCGGTTTAGCATTGACCTAAGACCCAGGAGATCAGAGTTCGATTCCCAGTCAGGGCACATGCCCGGGCTGTGGGCTCCATCCCCAGTCAGGGGCGTGCAGGAGGCAGCCGACCAATGACTGTCATCACTGATGTTTCTGTCTCTCCCTCCCCCTCTCCCTTCCTTTCTCTGAAATCAATAAAGATATATATATATTTTTTAAAAAGTACTTTCCAATTATTATATACAAGACTACTTTTCTCTTTTCTATCATAAACTTTATACACGTTTTCATAAATTTTTTTTTTAAATTAAATTTAACTGGGTGACATTGGTTAATAAGATTATATAGGTTTCAAGTATACATTTGTATGAGACATGATTTGTATATTTCATCATGTGATCACCACCCAAAGTCAAATCATCTTCCATCACCATATATTTGACCCTTTTTACCCTTTTAACCTCACAACCCCCTTCCCTCTGGTAACCACCATACAGTTGTCTGTGTCTATGAGTTTTTGTTTGTTTGTTTTTCTTCTTTGTTCATTTGTTGCTTTCAGTTTTATATCCCACAGGTGAATGAACTCCTATGGTTCTTAACTTTTTCTGACTGACTTATTTCACTTAGCATGATATTCTTAAGGTTCATCCATGTTGTTGCAAACGGCAGTGTTTCATCTTCTCCGATGGCTGAGTAGTGTTCCAGCGTATATATGCACCACACCTTTATCCAATCCTTTATTGAACAACACTGATTGTTTCTATGTCTTGGCCACTGTGAATAATGAACATGGGGGTGCATATATATCTTTGAAAATAAATGTTTTCAAAATTTTAGGGTAGATACCCAGAAGATAGACTGCTGCGTTATATGGTAACTTTATTCTTAAATTTTTGAGGATCTTTCATACTGTTTTCCATAGTGGCAGTTCCAGTTTACATTCCCACCAGCAGTGAATGAGGTTTCCTTTTTCTCCACAACCTCTCCAATACTTGTTATTACCTGTCTTGTTGATAACAGCCATTCTAACAGGTATAAGGTGGTATCTCATTGTAGTTTTGATTTGCATTTCCTTAATAGCTAGAGAAGTTGAGCATTTTTTTATATATCTGTTGGCCATTTGTATGTCTTCTTGGGAGAAATGTTCAGGTCCTCTCCTTATGTTTTATTATTTATTTATTTTTAAAATATATCTTTATTGATTTCAGAGAGGGGAAGGGAGAGAGAGAGATAGAAACATCATTGATTGGCAAAAAAACATCAGATTTGTATGAAATCACAAAAGACCCCAAATGGCCAAAGCAATCCTGAGAAAAAAGAATGAAGCCAGGGGTATCATATTCCCTGACTTCAAATTATACTACAAAGTTATGATGCTCAAAAGAGTGTGGTATTGACAGGAGCACAGACCAATGGATCCAAGAGGAGTCTTGTCGTATATAGAAATCATGACTTTTGTAAATAGTTAGGTTTTACATCTGATAATAAGTGGTTTAAGTCTATCCCTTCAATATTATTAAAATTCTAGTAAATTCAATAGTTTCTATAACAACAGTAACTTAAGTCTGTCTCTATATATTATTAGAATTTAAGAAAATCCAAGAGATCTGTGAATTTACAAACAAGCATTATTTGAAAAGCTTGCAGAATTAGCAAATTTTCTCAATTGAGATGAAATCATATTCTGTGAGTATAATTTTACAAAAAAGATATTTTAATGGAATATGTGAGAAGTACTCTAATTTGGAGTTTTGTTCTTATTAAATATGCAACGGTACCATGGAGCCATGAATTAAATGAGAAACAGTATTCCAGGAGTGAGGAAGAGTGTTCTGAAATCAAGTTCAGTGTCAAGTGAATGGGAACCTTCAGCAGCGATGTTGTAGCTGCTCAGAGACTTTGAGATGCCTTTTATCTCAGTGGCCTGTCACATGGTAGGCAATACTGTACTTAGTTCCCAGGGGGAATTCAATTACACTTCTCTTTACTCTATGAAAGACTCTTTTTCCTTTACTATCAGAGGAAGGAGTGTAAGTCCTTTGACCTAAAGCCAATCCCTCAACCTGTGTACTAGATCACTTTTCCTCCCACCTCTGTGGGGGGCCTTGCTGGTACTTTCTTATGTGCATCCTTTCTTTCACTACTCAGTGTACTCCCCACTTCACCTCTTCTATCTGCTTTCAAATAAAGCATAATAATATTGAATTATGTAGTTTTCATGAACGTCCACATCATTACAAAAAATCATAATTGTTGTCACCTAGTTTGCTTAATTAATTTGTTGACATAAACAGGATCTTTGGCCCAGCAGAGATTGTAACAGCTGGCATCTAAAACCAAAATTATCATGAACCTGTCCTGTGGAAGGTATGAAGCACCATGTTTAGAAACATGCTGGGCTGTAAGGTGGCTCTTTATAAATGTCTGAGAAATGCATTCTTCAGACATTTATAAGATAAGGAGGTGGAAGGGACAAACAGTGGGATTAAAAAAAAAACACAACAGGCAGAATTTTATAATATGAATGAAGGGCTGCGAGTCCTCAAGGTATTAAAAGTATTTAATTAATATATTTAATTAATATATTTAATTTAATATATTTTAATTCAACAATGTAATATCTTATAATACTATGAACATAGAACATATATTTTAATATGATTAATATTATGTAATATACTTTATAAATATGATTGCATATTTCATATTTATAACATTTATAAATTAATATATAGTATAATGTAATTAATAGTATTATATAGTATAACATAAAATACTTATTAAATGTGAATGCACAAATATCAGTATGTTTATAAGTCAATCTTTAAAAAAACAAATGTGAATTGATTTTTGTTATCTGTAATAGTGTTTATTTCTCTCAGGGTGGTTATCAAGGTTTTCCACTATTCTGTGTATTATGTTTCTTGTTTTTATATGTAAAACTCTTTCTTTGATCTTCTAACAGATTCTGTAAAAGGTAACCACATTTGTCTAATTTTAGGCCAATATTTGTATAAACAAGAGGAAATTAAGAAAAACGTACATCATCTCTAGGTCAAACTTCATTGAGGCAAATAAACATCCTGTTATTATAAATTATTTTATGTTAAATTTAGTCTTTTTTTTTTTTTTTTTTTAACCAGTGTTAAAGTGTTACAGTAACATTTCTCCCCTAGGTGTTAAGAATACTTAACTTGTTAGGTCTTCTCCTAACCCCAAAAAATGTTTTCTAGGGAAGAAGCTGCTAAGCATCCCTTCAAGGGTAACACACTAATATTGATGTGTGATCCTGGCACCTTCCAAGCACTGAACATCATGGCTCTTCACGGAGGCACCTGGGTCATCACCTTCAGCATTTTTCTGAGCTGCTTCTTCAGTGTCGGAGTAGAGCCAAACTTTCACATTTAAAAATGGGCTCCCCTAAATGAAGACAATTTAAATTATAAATACAAACTGATATATCGATCAACTGCATGCTCTCTCACACACTCTTAGGTCAAGCTTTCACAGTATACAATAAGAATAAATGTAACTGCAGATCATTATTGAATACCTTTTATACAGCAGAGACTTTTTCTATTATTTATTCCTTACGTGACACAGCAAAATAGGCATGATTATTCCCTGTGTCCTTTTAGATGAAGGAGTTTAGTTTAGATTAGGTATATGACTTGCCCAAGATTACCCAATCAGTAAGTGGCAGAGCCAGGATTTAATTTTTGGTATATTTTATTTTATAGCCTATAGTGCTTAGCAAGAGAGGAAAATTCAACTGTTCCTCAATTAAATTGCTGTAAAGCACTAGTACTTTTTGAGCAAATGGTTCCCACTGTAATGACTCCTCTTAAGCATTTAAAATAATGTTGCATCATTTGGTTGAATTTTGTGCATGTGTGGTTTGTGGGACTTTAAATTTTGTTTTGCCAAGACATACCTCCCCCTGTTGGTAGTGAAGTGATAATTTACCTGAGGATTTTAGTAGAAAATGCTGAAATCTCTTGTATTTGAACATCAGAAACTTGCTTTAGCATTCCCTGCACAGAAGGATACATGCCATTATAATTACATCCATAAATCTAGGTGTGATCTGGGTAACTAGAGGAGGAGCATCCCAGAGAGAGGAAGGAAATTTATCTCCATACTTGAGGACTTAGGTGACAATGATCTTGCTTCAGACTTGGACTTAGCAACTTTTTATTTTGTTAAACGTCCGAAAATGGTAGCTCAGTTATCAATGGGAGTGAATGGATGAGTGAAGAGAAACTGCTTCCACCCTCCATTCATCCAACCATCCATTATTTTTGTAATAAATATTATTTGTCAGTCATTTTTCTAAGTGGGTAAAGCAGTGAACAAACAGCTGTAGTCACACAACTAATCAATTAAACAATTATGATAAGTGCACTGAAGGAAATGGGATGGGAGATGGGATTCCTCAGCCTGCTGTGATGAAAGCTTTCAATATCAAAGTATATAACGTTGATGCTGAGTGTAGACCGGGCGAGTATGGATCACTTCTACTTGTTTGCCAGAATCACTTCTGCTTGAAAAAGGGACATTCCTTGGTAATCAGGAAGGTGAATCTGAATACAATTGTGCAATTCCACAGGCTATTTTAGTGTCAGACAATCTTTTATTCATCTCAAAGTCAGAAAATCTACTTCAGCATACCTTTCTATCCGAGCTAGAGCCAAGATTCTGTAAAGTTTGGGTGAAGAACCTGTCTAAGTTTAAGCCAAGTGGCAAAGGGAGGATTCTCTTCTTCTCTAGCACTTTACTTTGTGAATATTGTTTTACCCAGAAGATCCAGAGTGAAGCACCTTCTTGGAGTCCCTGGGGGGAAAAAAAAAAGCTGATCTTCTTTTTGATGAACTCTCTCAGGGTGAATCTAAGAATGAGAGTAGTCTTGTATCTACCTGAGTGCTGGAGTTTTATTCAAAGGGCTAGAACTTTAAAATACAGGTCATGCCCAGTGGCTTGGGAAACAGCTAAAATAAAATAATGCCTCTTCTCTTTAGCTTTAAGATTGTCTTTTTACCTTGTCAAGGCGATTCACATTGAGTGAAACGTTATGTTTGATTATTTTGTTCAACTGACTATGGCTTTTTTGCCTTGTCAGTGAGATAGAAAGATACCCTAATGACCAAAATTTCTTTGAATTACATACATCAACTCTGATTACGAAGGTGTTTTGATTTGTGTTAGTATTACTATTTGTTATTCGTCATGTTCCTTGACAATGGCTTTATTTGTGGATTTCCCTGGGGGGAAAAAAATCCACGATTCACATCAACCTCTCTCTTCCCCGGGAACAGTTCCTTTTTAATTACCTTTTACATGCCAGGCTTTTTAAACATCGAAATTAAAGTGTGCAGGGAGTTGCTTGGGTCAGATGCAGCGTGCATGCTCCTTCTCTGCGGAAGCACGTGAAGGTGCACTGAGATGTAAACACTTCTGCTGACTGTTCACAGCTTGGTTCTGCCACTGTTCCTTTTGTTGATGTTGTTCCAAAGTACATGCCTGAAGAAGGGAACGAGAGAAGACAGAGTCATTTGGACTCAGTGCAGACTGAGGGTGTATTCAGAAAGGGGCCCCTCATGGCCAGGTGCTAAATGCCATTAAGGTCACATTCATCATTTGTCCTTTGCCCAGCTGATCGACGTGGTCGTGGGCCCCTGCTCTCCGGACAGCGTATCAGCCCAGCTGTGTGGCTCAGATGCTGTGCTCATGTCATACATTCCTTGAACTTTACATGCTGATTGGAAATTTTTTAAAACTTTAGATTCCTCTGGACACTTTGGTGAAACCCTGAAATTGCCTTACCCAATCCTGATTGCCAGTGTAAAGTACCCTTAATCCATTCCATGGACATCCCTTCTGCCTCTAGGCACAGGGGGAGCGAACGGCAAGGGGTGAGCACGTGAGGGAAGTACAGCCTCGCGCCCCGAGCGAATCCTGAAGAGAAGGCGGGGGGTCAGTGTCGCACATTATCAGCCGCAGCGAGGCTCTCGGACTTAATCCTCCGTCGGCCGAGCCCTCATTCCCCAGCTTTTGCCAACTCATGTTTCTGGAGCAGAAACAACTATTGCTGATTCAAGTTTTCTGGGTGGCAGCAACATAGTCACTGTAATTGATGGATTTCCAACAATTACAGGAAGAACAACAGCATGCCCATCCCTCGATTTTTTTTCCTGCCTGAGAACATTACTCAGTGTCAGATCATCTCCAACATTTATTTAAGGCAGAAGCCTGGAGAACTAAGAGACTCGCGTAGCTCGAGCCAACCTTCTGAGTTGTCAGAGAAAGAATATGCCGGGGGGGGGGGGGGGGTGAGGAATAGGTTGTAAAGAAAGTGTCCTTTCCCCAATACAGTACTGTCCCCTCCACCTCCGAACCCTTGAACCTGATATATGTCTTATATCTCTTACTTTATCTGATCACTTATAAGCAAATGCTTGCTATATGCTACTCTACTATTTGCTGGGGTTGAGTTATGAAAAAAAGCCAACCTCACCACATCTCCTGCTCCCCATTTCTTGGAACTCACGTCCTGATATGGGGGACAGAACATATACAAAAGGAAAAGTTAGCAATACAGTACGTTAGACATTAACAGTATTGGAGAAAATTAGATAGGAAATGCTGGGGTGGGCGTGGCAAAGGAAGTTTCATATTTTAAAGGCAGATAGGGGAAGGTGACAAGCAAACTCTTGAAGAAGGTTCAGGAGTAAGCCAATGATGTATCCGAAAGAAAAGTGGTCCAGGGAGAAAGGAAAACTAGTATAAAAATGCTGAGGCCAGAGCATGCCTGGAGTACTAAAAACAAACAAACAAACAAAACAAAAACAAGGAGCCAGTATCGTAGGTGCAGAGTGAGCAAGTAAAGACGAAAAGACGAAGTTGGGGTGATGGATGGATTGTGTCGGGTCCTATAGACCGCTATCAGGATTTAATTTTTCTCTACTGAGACACAGCCGTTGGAAGGTTTTAAGCAAAAAAAAAAAAAAAAAGGCATGTTGATATTTAAAAGGGTAATTTTGGTGGTGGTAATGGGAATAACACGGGGGTTGGGATGATGGGAATGCCAAAGGTAGAAGCAGTAGCACCCTCTACAGGTGTAATTGGGAAGCTGTGGCAGTAACACAGGTGAGATATGGGCCAGCTTGAGAGCGATGAGAAAGGGTCAGGTGTTAGATCTGTGCTGAAGGTAGAGCTGGCAGTATTTCCTGATGGGTTGGATATGGGCATAGAGGCAAGAACGGAGTCAAGTATGAGGCCAAAGAGTTTGGTCTGAGCAACTCAAAGAGTGGAGTTGCTATTAACTAAGTTAGGATAAACCTACAGGTAGAAAGTGTTATTCGGGAGGAGGAAACGGTCAGAAGATTCTGCCCTGATGACACCATGATGTGAGTACATTTGTCAGGCTCATCCTTTCTTAGTTGTATTACATAAATATGATAAGGAACATTTAAAAAATGGTACAAGGAGGATTAACGGAGGGTAACTTCTGGGTGTGGCTTTAGAACCCACTTAGCAGGACTGTTGGCGTAGTGGGTCGCAGCACATGGGTCCTGTGCCTGTGAGACACTGCTGAGGCTGTTGCAGACCTTGGCCAACTCATTTATTCTCTCTGGATTTTATTTACTTATTTTTAACTGCAGAATGAAAGCTCTTTATGTCTATGATGCATTCGTCTAGCATTTTCATGCCATGAGACCCTGTAGAGGAGAGTGCAGTGGTGGGCAAGAAAAAAACTATTTCACAATTTCTCCCTCATTCATATACCACCGCTTGGGACTTCACTAGTGAAAGGGATTCAGGGCCATTGTCTAGTTAACTAAATCAAGGCAGACAACCAATTTTTTAAATCTACTTTGGCATCTATTTTATCAAGTTTGGCCATCTGTCTTGATTAGATTAAAATGGTGCTTGTAGGTCTTCTCTCTTATTTGTGTTGAGAACACACAAATAGGGTTGATTTTCAGAGAATATTCATGTTTGAGAATGTGTCACTACGTGTAAAGAAATAAAGTCTCTTTACATTTTGGACATTTTATGATGTGATATATAATCACCCTTTGATGCCCTATGGGGTGTAATGGAATATTTTGTGGCCATAAGTCAGAAGGCTAATCCCAAATATTATTGTGGCACTCCCATTTTGTGGTACTAAGCATAGAGAATGCTCATCTGTTAGAATATATAAGATGTGTTAATCACAAGACAGATGAAAATTCTGGCATCCAGCCACAGTATGCTCTGGGCCTATGAGTATGCTACATATTTGTGTTGCTGTTGTTTTGGAACATCCCACTGTATTATATTTTTTGGATTGAGAACTCTGGTTGAGCTATATAGGCTTGAGGGGGCAACTCTGAAATCATTGTGAATTCTGCAGTGCTATTAAACTCCACATCTCTCCAGTGCTCTGATGCTGACATTCCAAACACACAAGCAGTTATGCAAGAATCGATTTTTGCCATGGATGGGGTGGGGGGTTTGAGCAAGCACCTTGGTCAACAACGAGCTCTGGAGGGGATGTGAAGCCCATTATTGATCCAGGGCTGAGAAATCAGTGGCTGTTGTATTATATAATTATCGATGGAGCCAGAAAATGCCATGGGCAAAGCACAACTTACTATTTGTTATGCTGGATTGTCTCTCTTGTCTGTGTCAGGCTGCTGTGTTCTGCTCTTGTGTTCCCATACCATGTTTATTTATACTATGTGCAGTTAGCTTTCATATTTCTCTTGTGATTCCATCTTGGAAAATGAATACTGGTTTTGTTCAGGTACTGTGAAAGAAATAAATTTTTCCAGACACTCCAATGGGCTCAGGCTGAATACTGAAGGCTGGAAAGAGGGGAGATGGGCTCCAAGAAAGATGATCAGAAGAGTGAAGAGAGGAGTGACTAGACAATCCCATCTAGAGACATGTTTGTTGTGGGGACAGTGCACCAACCACAAGGAAAAACATTTCGCTGACAAGCTAAATTGACATTTAAGAGCAAGGCTCCTGGCTTTGAGTTCAAGCTGGCAAAGTAGGAAGATCCAGAGCTGACCTCCTCTCATTGACACCAAACTAAAACTACATAGAGAACAGCTATCCCTGAGAATGACCTGAAGACTAGCAGAACAGATTTTTCATAACTACAGATACGTATAAAAATAAGCCACATTGAACTGAGTAAGAGGAGTAGATACTAAGTTTAGTCAGGACCTATCGTACCTCCCACTCCCCATGTGGTGACTCACAATTAAGAGGGATATTACAAGTAGGTAAGAGTGAGGTGAGGTGTCCCAAGCCTAGTCTGGGGGACCTGCACCAGGAAAAGGAGCCACCATAACATCCGGCTTTGAAAACCAGCAAGGCTTATGTCTGGGAGAGCCAAAGGGCTATAGGAAACCCAGGGTGCGCTCTTTCTGAGTCCCAGCGTAGAGGCAGCTCCTAGGTCATATGCAGTGAAGGTGATACATTGACTAATTTTAGGGTCTGTGCTGGAGGGACAGGGATCTGTTGGAACTTTCTTCTGAGTCAGAGGTGCTGATAGACCATTTCCCCCCTTTTTTCTTCTTTTTCAAAAATGTGTTTTTATTTATTTCAGTGTGAAGAAGGGAGAGAGAGAGAGAGAGAGTTAGAAACATCAAAGATGAGAGAGAGTCATCAATTAGCTGCCTCCTGCATGCCCCCTGCTGGGGATCGAGCCCACAACCCTGGCATGTACCTGACAGGGAATTGAACCATGATCGCCAGGTTCATAGGTTAATGCTCAGCCACTGAGCCACACAGGCTGGGCTTCCCCCCTTTCTTTAACCTAGCTGGTCTCACATTGGCAAGCGCCATTTCTGACACTCTCCATTAACCTTGATAACACTTTTCACCCCCACCCTGGCATTTCCCTGAGAAACCATCCAGTTTAGCACCCCTCCAGAGCTTCGCCTGCCTTGCCACACCCAGTGGGCGGCCTCAGTTGGCACCAGCACACAGCAATGTGTATGCAACAGCATGACTGGGCCTAGCAGCCAGCCATACTGAAGGCTCGCCCTGCACACCAGTGAGCCCTCAGTAGTTGTGACCAGGCTTCATATACAAGGGGCCAGTGACAAGTCTTACCTGCCAGTGTGTCCATAGAAGTTGTGGCCCGACTGAAATAGGAGGCCACACTATTCCACGCAAGGCACACCTCTGGAGCACCTGGCTCTGGTGACAAGGAGGATTCCACCTCTGGGCCCCTTAGGACACCTTCTAAATAAGGCCACTTTTTCAAGACTAGGAGATTTAGCTGACCTACCTAATACATAGAAACAAAGACATAAAATGAAGAGAGAAAATAATATGTTTCAAACGAACAAATAAACAAACAGACAAAAACCCGGACAAAATTCCAGAAAAAAAAAACCTAAATGAAACTGGAATAAGTCATAAAGATGCTCATCAAACTCTGCAGACAAGTGAATAAACTCAGTGAGAACTTCAACAAATAAATAAAAATTATATAAAAAAAGGTCTATCAGAACTGAAGAATGTAACAACTGAAATGAATAATATTCTGTAGGGAATCAACAGCAGATCAGATGATGCAGAAGAATGGATCAGCAATCCGGAAGACAGGAGGGTGGAACTTGCCCAATTGGAAGATCAAAAAGAAAAAAGAATGGAAACGAATGAGAGTAGCATAAGGGACCTCTGGGACAACATCAAGCACATTAACATTCATATCAGAGTTAACTCAGAGGAGAAGAGAGAAAGAAAGGGATGGAAAACCTATTTGGAGAAATAATGGCTGAAAACTTCCCTAACTTGGTGAAGGAAACAGACGGCCAAGTCCAGGAAGCACAGAGAGTCTAAAACAAGATGAGTCCAAAGACTCACCAAGATACAGTATAATTAAATTGTTAAAAGTTAAAGATAAAGAGGGACTCTTAAAAGCAGTGGAGAAAAAAAATAACTAATTATAAGGGAGTAAGATTCTCAGCTGACTTTTCAACAGAAACTTTGCAGGCCAGAAGGCACAATATATTAACACGATAAAAGGGAAAAACCTGCAACCAATAATACCTAAGCAAGGTTATCATTCAGAAGTGGAGGAGAGATCAAGATTTTCCCAGACAAACAAAAGCTAAAGGAGTTTATCACCATTAAACCTGCATTATAAGAAATTTTAAAGGGAATTTTTTTTAAGTGGAAAAGAAAAGGCCGAAACTGGAAATTAGAAAATATATGAAAGAAAAAAATCTCACTAATAAAGGCAAACATAGAGTAAAGATAGAACAACCACTTATAAGTCTAGTATGAAAACAATTAAAATGGCAGTAAGTACATACCTATCAATAATTACTTTAAATGTAAATTGACTAAATGTTCCATTGAAAAAATGTAGGGTGACTGAATGGATAAAAAACAACACAAGGCCCTTATATATGCCACCTACATGAAACTCCAGATTGAAAGACACACACAGACTGAAAGTAAAGGGATGGAAAAATATATTTCATAAAATTGGAAACAAACAAAGAAAGCT
Source organism: Miniopterus natalensis (assembly GCF_054644295.1). NCBI lineage: Eukaryota > Metazoa > Chordata > Mammalia > Chiroptera > Miniopteridae > Miniopterus > Miniopterus natalensis. Next base: position 41,182,295 of record NC_142086.1, on the reverse strand, counting down.
GGGATAGCAATACTTATACCAGACAAAATAGATTTTAAAACAAAGGCTATAACAAGAGACAAAGAAAGACTCAGCAATTTTACTTCTGGGCGCTTATCTGAAGAAATCAAAACTAATTTGAAAAAATATATGCACCCCTATGTTTACTGCAGCATTATTTACAATAGCCAAGATATGGAAGCAACCTAGGTACTCATCAATAGCTGAATGGATAAAGAGGAAATGGATATATGTACATGTATGTGCACACACACTGGAATATCACTAAGCCATGAAAAAGAATGAAATTTTCCCATTTACAGCAGCAAGGGTAGACCTACAGGGTATTATGCTAAGTGAAATAAGTCAGAGAAAGACAAATACTTATGAGAGGAATCTAAAAAACTAAACAAATGAACAAACAAAACAGACTCATATATAGATACAGAAAAATTGATAATTACCAGAGGGGTTGGACAGTGGGGGTATGGCCATTTATAACATAAATAAGTCACTGGGATATAAAGTACAGCATAGGGAATAAAGTCAATACCAAAATAACTTTGTATGGTGACAGATAGTGGACTTTTTGCGGTGATCTCTTTGTATGGTATATAAATGTGAAATCTCACTACATTGTATACCTGAACCTAACAAAATATGTCAACTACACTTTAATTAAAAAGAACTTCATATTCCAGAATGAAGAAAAAAAAAAAAGACTGAAGAGAGAAAGAGCTTTCCTGTGTGTACCACTTGTCTACATTCCCTTTCTCATCACATGTCCCAAGCAAGAAATACACAGGTCATTGGTATGGCCTAGTGGTGGAGAATTTTGACTAAACACCTACAATCAATCTTTAAGGTCATGAAGCAGGCCCCTAAGGAAGGGAAAGAAGTGTTTGAAAATGAAAGATAATATGGTTGTAGCCCAGATGCTGGATAAATTGCTCCTGTATAGTTCTCCATTATCCTCTGTTCAGTTCTACCCCCTGCTAGCTCCCCATTTCTCTTTCTTCCCTTCTCTTGGGTGCTGTTTTTTCCTTTGTACTTATTAGCAAACTAACAGTTCCTAGATAAAACGCTAGCTGCTTTTATGATGAATGTGCGTCATTGATTCCACTGCTATCTATCAAGTTCATGAACACAGAACGAATGTTTACTACAAATAGGAGGGCCTCTGAAGAAATCTTGACCACTGTTTAACTGCTTCAACTGATGTATCTCTAGGCTACAGGGATATGGGAAGGTTGTGGACAGCGCTTGTAAATGTTACAGTTAATGTTCATCACTGGCTTAGCACAAATGGTTAGGGAAAATTATTAAATTACATTTAAGATCTCAATCAAATGATTTATTTAGCTCATAGCTGCCAGTGAAATTAGGGGGTCTTAATATGTGAAAAGTATTTTTTAAAGAATTAAAGAAGAGAGAACTCTGAGAAGAAAGTTGATTATTGACTAATAAAGCAGCCTACACTAGAAGAAGGGGAGTCTGAATTAAGAAGAGGGAAAATATTTTCTGTTCTTTTGGATAATGACACTGGACTCACAATAAAAAATCATCTTTATGGGCATTAAAAACCTTCACCTATGAAATGCACACGTATCCAAATTATTTGTTCTATGATAGCTGATTTGAGATTTCCTGGAAATGAAACTTAGTACATGAGGATTTCTCAATGCCAAGTTCAATGTTTTAACGTTGAGCTGTTATAGTGAGTTCTTTGGGGGTAAAATAAGTTACAGCTGCTGCCCTTGTTGCTTATGTATGGATAGCATGACACTACAGTGAGATTCCTGAAAATCTTCTTCATTTAAATGCGAACTCTGAGTGCATCTGTGAATACTTTGGGGTTTTATGGGAAATCTCTCACTTCAGAAACCACAGAGATGTCTCCAACTTTTATTATGAGAATTTACCTGTTTTTCTGAATGCTGTCTTATAAACGCCCAGGCATTGATCTTATCTTTAGTGCTTGATGTTTTCCCTGTCATTCTGTCTTACATTCATTATCATGGGGAGGGCGTTTTCAAAAATTCCATGATTAATTTTGTTCCTGGAGAATAACTGATTTTTTTATTTGATTCTGAGAGCAGAAATGAGGAACAATAAAATTTTCACAAATCACTAAAGTCTATGTCTAAATGAAGCAATTTTTTCTTCTTACCAATTGTCTGTAAAACACTAGACAGAGATAAGAGGCTAATCAAATTGGATAAAAATAAAACCAAATATTTGCTGGGGAAGCTTCTTGTATTATAGTAGACACAAAGGTTTAGGGCTGAAGATTCAGGCAAAATACTCTATTGTAGGTACTCACCTACGAAACTCAAACTCATACCCACAGGCACAAGTTATTTCATTTTTAAGCCATCTTTCCCTGTGATTATAGTCTCAATCACCACAATATAAAAATAAGTGAGAGCTGAATTCAATCAATTGTTGTTTGACTAAATACTTTTAAAATTTATTTTGTTCTTGAGAGTCTTACAGATGTCTCCCATCTTTCCCCCTTTGTTCCCTTTCCCCCGTCTTACCCCAAGGCCTTCACCTGCTTATTGTCTGTGTCCATGGGCTATGCATATTTGCTTATAAGTTCTTTGGTTAATCTCTTCCCACCTTCTCTCTGAGAACTGACTAAATATTTTAGTCATAGTTTGGTTAATTATTATTTGTTTTCTTTCTTTTCTGAGCATTCCATAAACTGTGTGTGTGTGTGTGTGTGTGTGTGTGTGTGTGTTAATTTGGGTATCATGTCCAAAGGTGAATTTACTGGAAATGTTTAAAACTCCCATAGTTGACTTATTAAAACTAACACTATTACAAGAAATACATTTTTCTCCTATTTCTAAGCTTTGTCAAGTGCAAAAGGAAAAAAATAATCAACATCTTGCAAAGCAATTGGTCAAAGTTATTAATGAGGCAATTCTTTATGCATAAGGCATCATAGAAAAATAATGAGAGAAAATGTGACAATAAATTGCAGGCTGCTTTGGATTATGTGACATTCTTATTAGTAAAAGAGTCAACTCAGTGGAAGAGATTGACTTTCGGTAAATTACAAATATAAATTTCATACTTTATGCATTATCAGCCACTGTGTTCTTTTATCTTGAACCAGGGGCAGAGCTATTTTTTATGGACCCTAAGACCTTTGTAATTTGGGGGTCTGTTCCTAAGAAAAAGAATCCAAAAATTTGCTTTTGAAAAATTTACAAAAAATTTGAACAGGTTGCTAAGGCATTTCCCAGGATCTTAGAAAGGAGCTGTGGTAGTGAAGGGCACTGAAATTTAAGCTCCATTGGCTTTATAATAAATCTGATTCTGTCTTCATTCCTTCACTTAAATAATCAGAAGTGAAAATTTAATATTTGATATTAATATCCCTGCTATTAAAGAGTTAACTAATTAATTAATTAATTTGATTTTTTGGGTATTAGGGTTACTCTAGTTGATGTAGCAAACAGACACTTACATTTCAATGGTTTAACAAAATAAAAGTTTATTGGGGATACATTTGAGAATGCAGCGCCTGGATGGACTGCTACTCCCTAATGACATCTCTATACCATGAAAGGTAAATTCAAATCTCCTGTGCACTGAAAATCTCTCACATTCATCTTTTTTTTTCTTTCCCTTTTGGACCTATTATATATCAGGTACTGCAGTAGGTACAGGGTAAAAAATACTGAATCTTACATGGACTCTATGCTCAAAGAGCTAGTGCAATAAGTGAGATATTATGTTTACAAATGGCTTCAATGCAGGATAGAAGAATTAGTATACTTATAAGAGAATTAGTATAATTCATAGTGAATTTGTGTATTTGAAGACTCAAAGTTCAGAAAGATTCAATTAATTAATGTTTTAGGAAATAGTTTTATGTATTCCACATGCTTGGAAGTTTATTTAAGGATTTATACTATAGGAATTTATAATTTATAATCCAAAGTTATAGCTTTTTTCTTCTATGAGTTGGCAGAATTGACAGCCAACAACAGATGGTCTTTTCCTTTCTTTGTTTACTGTTGCTGTGTATACTTTAAAGACACAGGAAAGAGAGTTAGGCTGGTGGGAGGAAAGGAAGGAGAGAAACCCCTTCCCCTTCTTCCTTCACAGTTCTTCCACAATTTACAAAATCTTTGCATCCTTCCTGTGGGATTTTGGAAGCATTTATGACAAGCTGCAGGAAATTATACCAAGTTATAAAGGAACATCCTAGAATGAAGTATTGAAATATGCTTTGTAGTGAAAACATACACATTTTTTAAGCAAAGATTGTTCGTATCCCATTTCAGGTTAGCCAGAGAAAACAGACCGTATGAGAGATAACTGAGTGCTTATATAATATTGCAGTCTGCAAAAGGTCCAAACTCAGCAGTTCTTCCCCTCCCTGATTCTCTGTTCTCCCTCCAGTCAGGTGTGTTCAGCAGCCTGGGTCTGCAGTCAGTCCCACGGGAGTCTGGGTTCAGAGTGGATGGCTGCCCTGACCAAATGTGCAGACTCTCCTTTGCTAAGGCATAGCTATCCATGCCCCTTGGATTACTGAGCTCACAAACCTAGATTCTTATTTCGAACATCTGATGCTTACAGATCACTCCAGACCTTGAGCAGACTCTGGAGAGAGGAGGCAGGCTGGGGAAGTGAGCAGCAGGGTCAGGGAGAGAGGGAAGAAAGGCAGTTGGGTGACTGTTCACAGAGTCTGGCTCTCTCTAGAGGCCCAATGTGCATGTGGGATTTAAATCCTAGAATGGACTTGGTTCATGTAGGTGCTGCCATCTGAGTGTGAAATCTGATAGATGGGGAGGCTCTGGCAGCAACTTCTCATGTAGATGGTATCTCTCTTTTGGATATTCTCTTAGTAATGGCCAGACTCCACCAAATGGCTGACAGATGTCCACATGTTCCCTATGGTTTGTTTTGGGCATCGGGAGAAATGATGAATAGCAGGAACTAAGTAGATTATATAGACTCAGCTGAATGGACTGAGATGCAAGGAAAAGCTCTAAACTGAGTAGGAAGCTGAGTCAGATATCCAGCCCTAGTCCCTGGGCTAAAGCACGTGGCAGGCACAGGACACTAGGTTTAGGGCCTTGGAGCATAGTCTTCCGAATTTTATGAGGGCAAATGATTTCTGAATGGTGAGGCTGAGGTGCCCCACACCCCTACCTCCTGTTTGCATTACAGCCTAGTAACTAGAGTAGACTTTAGTGGATGGAAGAAGCCATCAGTGGAAATCAATGTGGATTTGAGGAAAGAACATAGGCTTTGGATTCAGAAAGGCCTGGGCTTGAAAGCTATTACATCAATTCACGTAACTTGTCTAGTCTTTACTTTCTTCTCTGTAAAATGAAATTTATGATTCTAACCTCAACAAAGGTATTTTGAGGATCAAATGAGCTAATATATTTGTACCTGGTTACTAGTGATAGCTCAAGAGATAGCAACAAATATCATTTAATACAACTGCATGCAGTTCTAAGAGATTTGAATGTTCTTTTAGGGGAGACAATTTTGAGGCTATTTAATTGATTAGAATCTAAATTCAGAGGGTTTAAATAATGAACCAATTTCATTCATAAAAAAAATGACAGGACCAAGATTTTAAATCAAGAGTGTTTGGCCCCAAATTCCACTTTAATTCCACTTCATCATATTGGTTCCAAGAGCATCAGCAATAGGGTACATTTTAAGGCTACGTGCAACTTCTACTTAGCTCTTAAAAAAAATCTATAATTAACAATTTAGTGGAGATTTGACTCTTGTATGTCTTTGCCAGCTGCTTGAGTTTTCCAGGGAAGTATTGTTTCTAGGAACTTAGTATGTTAGAGAGTAAAAACACTGTTGAGGAAGCAAATTCTGATATGGCTTTGTGTGTGCAAAGCCAAGTGAGTCCTTGGGTGACAGAAGTGTAGCATTCAGATAAGGCTACACCAGAGGCCTCGCTTGCTGTGGCTCTGAGAGGCCTTTGCTTTAATAGTGAGGTGTTGTGAGAAGTCACATTGGATAATAAGGAGCATAGATGTGTTTCCTTCTTTTCCATCACTTGAATTTTAAGGCATTTAGGTAATTTCAGAGTTTGAGGCAATTCTATACCTACTAATTTGGATATAGATTTTCAGCTTCTGCATAAACTGTGCTCGTCAAGAAGATGCAAGTTATATGAGTTACACTCTTCCTGTCTTAAATTCTCCCTCTCTTTCTCTCTCTTTCTCTGAATGTAGACATCCAACGACTTTTCCTCTTCTCTCTCTTATCTGGTATCAATCTCTTGACTCACTATCCTTTCTCAGATGGGGGAGGACTTCCTCTTGACCTGGGAACTAACCAGTTTTGAACAGAATTTAGTCACTTTCAACAGACCCTACCAATGATCAGCAAAGCCTCCAGACAATGCCATTATTAATTGCTGTCACTTAGGTATTAAAGTTATGAAGAAGGATCAGTACATCCAACAGCCAGAATGACTTTAATAGGACAATGAAATATCCAACAAGGCACGTTATTCAGCATGGCCCTTGGCAGAAGGTGAGTGAAAGTCTGCCCTTTGAAAGTGGTAGAATACATTAAAATACAGGCTTTGGTATAGCGGTGATGCCAATGTATTCTCTTTCATCCGAAACACTCTCAATGACTTAGAGCAGGGGTCAGAAAACTGTTTATGCAAAGGGCTAGAGAGTAAATATTTGAGGCTTTGTGGGCCATTCAGTATCTGTTGCAATTACCCAGCTATAATTTTGCAGCATGAAAGCAGCCATGGACAATATGTAAATGAATACATATGGCTGTGTTCTAATCAAACTTCATTTGCAAAAAACAGGTGGTGGTCTGTATTTAGCCCATCATCCTTAGTTTGCTGGTGCCAGGCTTAAAGTCAAAGAGAGGTAAAAGGGGAAAAATATCCTGCCAACCATCTTTTTTTAGAGATAAGGGAATTAAAGTCCAGAGACAGGGCGAATTGTCTAATGTAACCGAGCTGGTTCATGCCAAATGCAGAATGAGATCCTGGTTTTGTGACTCCCAGTCCAGCGGGGTCTCCACTGTATGGGGTGTATCTTGCTTTTCGATTCACCTTTCCCAGACTTATCTTCTCAGCCAGCAATCCCATTGCACAGTCATTTGTGTTCTTAATGTTAGCACACAAAGTTCTGAACCTATTTATTTTTTAAATCAGAGAGAAACATCTAATTTTTAAAATATATTTTTTATTGAAACTTTTCATAGGCAAACCACCTAAATTTGAGTGGCAGAATTCTTACTTTAAAACATGAAATCTTGCAGGAAAGTTTTTGGAGGGACTGCTTGAAAGCCCCCTTCCTCTAATAGTACTTCCCATCCATGAACAAACAAAACAAGTGGGATGCTTCTCTTAAGTTCACAAAGGAGACCTACATAATTTGTAGAAAGAAGTCCAGAGAATGACCCAGATTAACTGAAGCTTTTGGTATGAGGCTTTTGTAATTTTTTCATCATATAACTTGGGCTTAATTAAGGTTGATTCATTTGGAGGGATAATAGACTTGATGAAACAAAGAAGCTGGACAGAGGCAGCGTGATTGCTCCCTTCAGAGAAATTCTGTAGTGTGTATGCGTCTAGTTCCTCTAGCATTTTCATTTGACTTACTAATACATAAGGGATTTGGGGTAACTTTCAAATCTGTTTTATGGATGGAGGATGTGCCCATTCAGATTTGTGCTTTATATAACTCAGTGGTGCTGGTGTTCCTATTAATCACAGAATCGCAATGAAGTGCTTCTCCGGCCACTGGTGCCCAGCACAATGTAGAGTGCATTTCTGGCCATTCTCCAGTTTATTTGGTCAATGTCGGCAGTCAATCTAGGTAATTGAGGACCCAAATTGGATTTTCTGGCCATAATTATTCCTGTTTGTCCGTACACATCCATCAAATTTATCAGATAATTGCCATATAGCTTCATTTTGTGCTGTCCTGACTCAGATTGGCTAAGGGGGAATGAGGACTGGCCTGAGAATGAGAAGCCTTGGATCTGGTTTTGATTTTGTCACTAGATGTTTGTGTGACCTTTGAACAAATGGCTCGACATCTCTGGATTTTTGTTTCTTTTTGGATCTGGACCTGTAAGGGCCTTGTGATATCTGAGGTTGCCTGCAACTTTAATTACCTAGGACTGGATTAAGTCTGTGTGCTGTAACTGTACACTTAAAATGATTAAGATATTAAGATGTATGTTAGTGTTTATGTATTATTTGTTTTTAGGTTGATTTAGGGAATCACAAAGCCCATCACTCACTTCCAGAATGAAGGATCTGATTTTTGTGGACTTAATGACTAAAAGAACCAAATACCCTTGTTCTAGTCATTAAGATAACCAGATAAGATGGACCATTTGATATCCCATCTATGGCTTAACATTTGTTTATACTATTTTGACTGAGGGCTGAGCAGAATCAGCCCTGATGGCCCAGGCTCCTCCCACGGTGTCCAGGATGTGCCGAGGAAGGAAAGGCAGGCTGTACCATAAGGCATCCTCACTTTTGCAACTCATAGCCTGGTAAAAAGCAAACCAATGTGGCTTTCCTTCTGGGCCAAAAGTTGAGAGCTGACATCTTATATTTGCTTTCTGTATAGAAGGAAAAAAAAGAGGTGATCTGATCAAAATGAGTTACTTCAAGATAAACACCATCATTCTAAATGCCAAGGGTACAAAGTAGCTGAGCACTGCATACCTAGTAGCACAGTGAATCATAAAGTTTAGTACAGGAATTAAAGCATGTATTCATTCACTTGCCAGCGTCTTATAAATGACTTAAACTTAGAGTCTTGAGAACACAGCTTACTGTGGGATTTAAAGGAAATGGCATCGTTTTCTCCCTCCCTAATGAATCCTTGCCCTTCCCATTTTCCAGTTCTATTGGCTCCCGACCTCACCAACTCTGGCTACCTTGTTATTACTTATTTCTTTATTTTCTTCGCTCCCAAATCTGACTAGCTTGTCCCTGATTGTCTCATCTCTGCTCTTTATCAGATGCCAGCCTCTGAATGAGGTCTTTTCATCCTGTGCTTTCTACCTTCTGCAATTTTCTGCTCCAGCACTGTGAAATTCAGAAGTTTTCTCTGACTTAGAAATCATTCATTCCTGGAGGGTGTGGGGTGTTTTTTTAATACCTCAGCAGTCATTCATTTGGCCAAGGGCAATTAGAAGAGAAAGGTGGGAGGGGAAGTAAAAGTGTCAGGAGGTCTCTAAACTAGTTTTCAGCTGCTCAGAAGAATTTAAACCCCCAAGAGATGTGAGTATATTATTCTGCTTTGCATTTCTCTACCTCAACTCTACTGGAGACTTATAAAAACAATGACTCCATATTTCATTCTCAAGTCATACCAGATCCTCAATATTTCTGGATAGTTAATCTGATAGTGCAAAATCTTGACATTATCTTTGGTATAAAACCTGATAGATATGTGAAAACCAAGATATGCTGGCTTTGGCTTAGCTTCACAGAAACATCAGATCTCTTGCCTTATAGTCTTGCTATTTGCTACCATTGTAATTACAATGAAATCATTGACTCCAAACCAGCTGATATTCTAAATATTAACCTCAATAAAAGTTTCTAAATACTGTAGTAAAGAAAATAACCATAATCTTTTAATCGACAGTAATGAACAAGGGCTAGAATATTAGAGTTAGTTTAATTTTTCAATGAACTGTAGGTTAAATTAATTTCTATGTGGAAATATCCTGGAATAAATTTACCTCTAAATAGAATTTAGGGAGATAATTTCCTCTGCAGTGCTCCTCGCTCAAGTGCAGGATGCTGGGCTCCACTCCTAGTGTTTCTGATTAAATAAGCGTGAGATGGAGTCCAAGGATTTTCATTTCTAATAAGTTCCCAGGTCATACGGATGCTGTTGGTCTGAGAACCACACTCAGAGAGCCACTATTCTACAGCTATGCTGATAGTTTATTCTAGTAGGTGTTACTTGGATATAACAGAATATTTATAGAGCTATTTACAAATAATTATAGTAATTTATTTATAAGATCATATTCCTTTTCTAAAAATGATATTTGCTAAGCTAACATGCACTCTACATAGTTAAGATTTTATTAAATTTAGGGAGAAAATGACCTGACCTATAAATGATAAGGCCTGAGCCTTATTTCCTAAATTTGACTGGTCATCATTGAGTTTACAGGTTGATTCTGGTGATGAGTCAGGTTTCCAACATGAACTTACACACAGATCATCTGATTACAGTCTACAGCCCAGATTGCTCAATTTTCTGCCTCCTGAACTTGATTTGTGCTTGTTTTTCTATCACTCCTGTTCCCTGGGTACCAGTTCAGCAGGAACCCTGTGTGCTTAGTGCCTTTATTCTCAATTTTAGTGGCTGTGGAACACACGCTGATTAGAAATAAGTTTTGTGGACCAAATTAAGTTGGAAATATATACAGGATCTAAAATTGCTTAGAGAAATATGATGCTAACCTGAACCATATTTTCCAGGAACAGCAAAAAGCATAAGTGATTAAAAAAATATGCTACACAGTCATTTCTTGTTTGGACAGGCTTTTAGAAATCATTAACATTAAGAAACAGCATTTATTGTCATATTCTGGCAACATTTCAGTTTTCATGAAGTTAGCACTGGTGCAGTACAATAAGAACAGATGCTTTTTCAAACTCTGGGTCATGGGCATCCTGGATCCTCTGGGACAAGTGAAGGTTTGAAAAGGCTGCTTGCACCTTAGGGATGCCTGGGGTGAAGGCTCCGACTTCTGGGTGACCCAGAGATACCTCCTGTACTCACAACACCTGTGCATGTCATTCCACAGCCACCTGTCATCCTGGCAAACTTCAAAAATGTCCACACTGTCTGGATTACTTTCTGGTAGAAATCAACCAAGATACAGAGGCTAAGACTTCCCAATCTAATTTTGTAAATTATTTCTCCTATCTGAAATTACTTTATTCTTAACAAATCTATTAAAAGTGGGATAATGGAACCATGAGTGTAATGACAATACCTTTGCCCATAGGAAAAGGGGATAGTAAGGGATAGTATGTTAGAAAAGGCTACTTAAAATAGATATTAAATTAAATTAATCACATGAGAATTCAGAAGGTATGCTATTCAGACTCCTTTTACTCATAGCCTACAATAGAAAGACTAGAGCTTTCTTTTTCTTTTCTATTTTTTTTTTTTAGTTTGTGAACCATTTATTATCCCTTAACTTAGAATAAATTAATCCAAAGGAAAAACAACTTTGTATACCTACTGAAGACAGCATTGCTCTTTAAAACTGCATCATCAATTCAGGGGCCTCTTATGAATCTATTTGCTTAAGTGACTTTCATCAGTTCACCGATGTAATTTCTTTAAAATCTCATCAGCAAACATATGTTTCTTGAATGGTTCATATCTTAGCTTTAAAATGTATTATACTTTTTACTTTTGGAGGAGAAATTGCGTTTCATTTATATCAAAATAAAGTCCTTGGTTGCAGCAAATGAATGACACAGTTATTGAAAATAATGGCAAGAGAATGAGCTAATGATGTTCACCATCCCTGCCTTCCAACATCTCTCAGCCAGCAAGTTGCAAAGTCTAAATTCCAAGCCATGTGTTTTATCTGCAAATCCTGGTTGCTTTACAGTATGTTATGTGCATGCTTTATCACTATCTGCAGGGAACTTACATCCAAATGGGACAGAAAAAAAACACTTGCACACGCAAGTCAAAAATGAAAAGAATGTTGCTAAAATGCCATGTAAGTATAATTAATGTACATGTATATGAACCAACAACTGTATACACATGATTAATATTTGTTATGTGGATTTTTGACACCTCATAGAATTTATTTTTGTCTTATTTTTGTTCTTGATAGAAGTTCTTGTTTTTTGTTCTTGACAGAAGATTATGTTCCTTCCCTTTGGAAGTTTATTGGGTACATCTTGCTCACTTTCTGAAAATGGCAACACATTTTCATTATTTCTTGGGTCCATTTGCCAGATTCTTGCCCTCCCTGCTGACTTCAAGGACACCAACAAGTCCTTAAGCTTGCAGATAAACAAACACTATTTTCATATCTCATATTCATAACAGATAACTAAAGCATTCAGGAAGTTATTAGTATGTACTAGACTATTTTGCACAAAATAGATGGTGGGAATTAATGTTTATTATTTACACATGCAGAAAGATATACATATTTATTTCTCCTTAATCCTATCACTGTTTTTATAAATATTGTGCTTAATCCACCAATAATACAACATGCTTTCATTAATCCCAAGAAATAATTAGAAAACATTTATGATAATGATAATATTACTTTGTACAAATATACAAACCCATTAAGCCCTTAGGGAAAATCGCAGTTGGTAAGGATGTCAGATGCCCTGTCTGCTCTAAATGGATAGTTGTCTGCTGATTTGATATTTAATGGAAAAGCAGGCTAATTATACAATATTTAAAAAGAGGCATTAACATCTTGACCACCTTGTATCTTAGCTAAGACAGATTATCTTTAATATTGGATCCTACCTTATAAATTGTCCATGTGGCAGTGATTCCTGTAAATGCATTCTAATTTCATACCCTTTTAAAAGTTGTGTTCTGTGTCATTTATCCATTGACAATGGTTTTCAGTGATGGGTCAAGATTTTTCATTGAGACATTGCCACTTACCTTTATTGTTGCCCAGGGATGCTGCCTTACTAAACCACTTGTTCTGATGTGCGTTAGAAACATAGTGAACCTGTTCACGCCACACTCTTAGAATATGCTTTCAAGTAACCCTTTAGTGATTGTGCAACCATCTACGTGGTTTAACATGATGCTGACAATTGACTTTGGGTGGTGAACTCATGATGCAATATACATATGATGTATTAATGTTACCCCAATAAATTTAATAAAAATAAAAAATAAAACTCTTCACACTAGTCCACTCAAAGATTGATACTCCATATGGGAATTTATAGAATGGGGCATTTCTTGCATAGTTAGTAGTAGTAGTATGTTTGAAACTACCAACAAGATTCTAGATTTTATATTGTGAGCATGCTCTTGATCTCATGATGTAACATTGACACTGGGAATTGAGGAAGCTACTTACCTTTTTGATTGTCAGTTTTAATATCTGCAAAAGTAATAATACCTCATAGAGTAGTAGGAAAGTTGAAATTACATAACACTATGGAAGCGTTTAGTATACTGATCCATTTTTACTTCCTTTTATCAAGCTGAAATCTATCTTTTTTGTTACTTATATCTCTTAAAGCACTGTAGCTCTTTATGTTATGGTTAGTCATGTACATCTCTTTCTACCTCTTAAGGGCAATGAACTGGGCTTGTTACCTTGTGGTGCGCTATGGATAGTGCTGTGCTTTTAAGAAAAACCTGCATCATAAATATTTGTTTTAATTAAGTTGAACTTGAGGCTGGAGAGGTGGGGGAGGGCAGGAGGTGTCAGCTAAGGAGGTGAGGGAGAAGCAGCATCGAGGTCTGTCACTCTACCGGCTGAGTAGTGTGACTGGGGAATTTTTTCTACTATAGGAAGAATATTTTGTATGCTGAGACTCTTGGAAAGGAAAATGTCCATGTGAGAGAGGTGGCATCAAAACCCAGCAACTGAGATGAACTAAAACACAGAGAAACAGCAGGTGCAGGTGGAAGAACAGGGAAGCGAAGCATGTGAGGGGATTGAGCCTCTGAGGAAGGACACTGGTGGCCTGGGAGTTGGGAAAGATTTCCATGATAAGGCCACAGAGAAGTCTTCCTTTATTGTGAGAATGCAGTATATAACACACTGACCTGCATGCTCAGAGGGAGGTGTGACCGGGCTTGCGGCCTGTAGCAGCACTGCCTGGTGCTCAGGGGTCTCACTTTATTACTATCTAAGTAGGTTCATAGCATGTTTCGTGTTTGCAGTGGGTGCAATAGTCATGTTTTATTAATTAATCCTTACAGCTTTGCTCTGGGCTACATCTGTATTATTAGCCTCATTTTATAGACAAGAAGGCTGATGCACAGAGACATTCAGTATCTATATAGAGCCAGAAAATTAAGGCCTTAGATAAAGCAACAGGAGTTTCCTATATTTTAGCACCATAAAAAAAAAAAAAAAAATGAAGCCAATGTAGGGTATTCTGCCATTCCCCTTCTCAAAATATGTGTCACTTTTTTTTTTTTTTGGTCAACTTGACTACCTCTCAGGCCCAGCATGATAAGAATGGGTAATCCCACTTTTATTAAAACAAAAGAAAAAAATAAGAAACATGCTACAAAACTGTCATGAGAATCCCATTAATCATCCAAGCAATCAAATTGTGGGGCACTGAAATCAGTATTAGCAACTGATGTCTGAAACTATCCAGCCATCCTTTCTGTCACCCAGGGAACAAGCAGGCAGTTCTGCCCAACGTGGAGGAGGTAGAGTGGGGGGAGGAGCCAGCGACAGACCTGCCTGGATGCTCTGGTGGAGAGGACCATGCAAGGAGTCTAATCTCCAGGGAAGAGTGATGAGATTTTAAGGAATTTTTATAAAATATTTAAAAATGTTTTTATTATTGATTTTAAAGAGAGAGGAAAAGAGAGGGGGAGAGAGAGAAACATTGATGTGAGAAGATAGCATTGATCAACTGCTTCCTGCATGCCCCCTACTAGGGATTGAGCCTGCAACCTGGGCATGTGCTTTAACTGGAATTGAACCAGCAACCTCTCAATACATGGGATGGCCCCCAACCAACTGAGCCACACCAGCCAGGGCTTAAGACATTTTAAAAAAGGAAACAAACCTATCAAAATATATCGTAAGAGTCCCAAAACACCAATCAGAAAGAATTTATGCACCCCTTTGTTCACAGCAGCGCAATTTACAATAGCTAAGATCTGAAAGCAGCATAAGTGCCCATCAGTAGATGAGTGGATAAAAAAGCTGTGGGGCATTTACACCATGGAATACTACACAGCTGTAAAGAAGAAGGATCTCATACTCTTTGGGACAGTATGGATGGACCTGGAGAAAATTATGCTAAGTGAAATAAGCCAGTCAGAGAAAAACAAGTATCACATGATCTCATTCATATGTGGAATCTAATGAACAAAATAAACTCATGAACAAAATAGGTCCAGAGACATGGAAGCATGGAACAGACTGAGGCATCTCAGAGGGAGGGCAAAGGTGGGAGAGTGGGTGGGGAGGGATTAACCTAAGAATTTATATGCATGTCTGCATAACCCATGGACACAGACAATAGTGTGGTGAAGGCCTGGGGAGGGGTTTGCAGGGTGGAGGGGATCAGTGGGGGAAAAAAGGGGACACCTGTAATACTTTCAGCAATAACAATAAATTAAGAAAACATTTCCCAGCTTATTTTGTGCATGACCTCAAACATGCCTGTGTATTTTAGTTACCAAATTCAATCTCTTCACTGGTCAATCTATCCTTACCACTTCCTAAAGGTCCTGCCCAGTGCCATGAAGCCTTTAAGGTGCTTCACTGTCACCATCAATGGCCACCACACTGTTTTAACATGTGTGTGTGTGTGTGTGTGTTTGTGTGTGGTGTTGAGATCTTGCATCACTCTTTATTTTCATAAATACAATTGACTATTGATAATCTTGGGTTTGAACTGCATGGGTTCAGTTATGTGTGGGTTTTTACAGTACATCCTGTAAATGTATTTCTCTTCCTTATGATTTTCTTAATAACATTTTTCCCATTTACTTTATTATAAGAGTACAATATATAATACATATAACATACAAAATATGTGTTAATTGACTATTTATTTATGTTCTCTGTAATCCGGGCCAACAGGCAGCTATGAATAGTTAAGTTTTTGAGAGTCAACACTATACGCAGGTTTTTGACTGCAAGGGGGCAGTGCCCCTAATCCCTGCATTGTTCAGGGATCGGCTGTATTTCTATTTTGTCTTCACACTTGAAAACATCTTCTTTGAGGAAAAGGTGTCCTGTGTTTGTTTATATTCTCATTCTCATCTAGCACAGTAGGTGGTCTCGTGTAATTTCAAAGCCGGCTACAAGGATTAGAAAAGAAGCCCTGATGCCTACCCTTCCAATTCTCTGAGTTACGGGTGTGAGAAAAAAGAAGCCCTCACTCTCCACCCATGTTTTGAACTTTTAATGAAGGCTTTTAGTCTTAAGGCTGCTGATAGATAAATAGATTGAAAAGAAGAGCAAGAGTTTGAACCTATAGAGGGAACATTCTGCAGCATTCAACCCATTCATTTCCTTGACAAATAGGAAAATTCTGGATTAATAAAAATACAGATAAAAATCAGAGCGCTATGACGATGTACTCTCACAGTGTTGTACCAGAGTCCCTGTCGTTCCCTTCACTGCACACACAGGACACCACCTGGAGGCCTGCCAAAGCCTCTCAGGAGTGTCGTTTGTCACACCTGAAGAAGGTAGAACTGTCTCGATGACCAGAAGACCAGAAAACGCAACCGTGGCCAGACTGCTCTGTCCGCCTGCCCCCCTTGGGCCTTGGGCCTCGATGCCGATCAGTGCAGGTTGATGGGAGGTGCGCACAGGAATTTAAACAGGCCCCACATGCTGAGCAGCTGAGCAGCTTCTTGCTGTAGTTCACCCCCTCCCCTGTCCCCACAGGGGGCTGGTCAGTGTTGCAGGGTCGGCCTCCCACAGTATTTTAAATAAGACTTTATTTTGTCTTTTTTTTGTGTCAGGGTTTCCGGTTGCCAGATTTCCGAGCTAATTAAAAGGAGCACAGACAGGTCTTGCATGTTTTCCTCCTTAGTGAGCTATTGGCAGGATTTCCAGTCTTTCAGGTCAGAGTTTGTGGGTACAAGTCAGAAAACACTGACTGACTGGCAGTTCAAATCACTACTGCGGCCGTCAGCAAGCCGCAGGGGGACCTCTGAAGGAGCTGCCATTACTCAGGTGACACTGCCTCCCACAGCTTGGGCGACAGGCTGCTGGCTTCTGGGTTGACAGTATCTTATGAGGGCAACCTCTACATCTCAGAGGTGGAAATCATGACCTGTTCACTGCCTGGCGTGGGTTTTTCACAGAATAAGTACTTCAAAAATGCCTGAATTGAGTTGATTTATTTTAATAACCTATCCCCAGAAAAAGTAAATTGCCTCAGGAACATCTAACTTAGCGCTGCAAAACTGAAGATAAGGATGGGCACCTGAAATTTACTTTCTCTCTTGATTCTAGTAGTGCTTCACAGCCTTTAATTTGGCTGGACTGGTTTCCCCCTTGGTGCTTATTTATTTCTTTGGGATATGCTCAGTTATTGGTAATAGTCCAGGCCATCTGTCTGCCTAGGCCAGTCATGTATCGTGGCATCTGAGATTTTCCTGTGCATAGAGGTCATAGTCACAGACGGAAAAAGGTCGGCAATTGTAGGACCGGCTCCGAGGAACTGGGGGAAGCAGATCCGTGTAGAATAGTTTCCAGAATAGAGGCATTGGGAATGGGAAACTGGACAAAGATATAGAAACTGAGCAAAATGGAGATGAAAACACACAGCTATGCACACATCAAAAACGAGCCACAGTATTTCTGTTCACAAAACAGGCGGATATCACTTTGTTAGAGTCTCTTCAGGCTTTACGCTTGTTTACATATTTGGTGTTTTATTTTAATGAAAAGCTTCTGTGCGTATATACTTATTTTTAACCAGAATTATATAGCTGAGTGTGATTTTAGGCTGATTTTGTAAGGAAACTCATTTTAAAAACTTGTTTTAAGAAAATTTCCATCATCATGTCACCATTTTGTTGCAGCTTTAATTTCGGTAATTGGAGGTCCCTTCTGTCACTAAACAAAGCTTTCAATATTATTTATTCACACTAAGTTGTGAGTGACCTGCAGTGATACTCCCCTTAGGCATGTTTTCATCTCATACGATGAAACACAACAGTGATTAAACCAAAGATAGGCTGCTAGCAGCAGAATTCAAAGTGTAAACCCTTGATCAATGGGAAGATATTTCTACAGCCTGGGTTCTTTCATGATATTCATCAAACTCTCACTACTTAAGCTTATTCTGCTAACATATGAATATAGCTCGGCCCCTTTGTAAAGCAAGATACAAACACGTATTTATGCTAAAATGGATGGGTTATGATTTTAAGAAATTATGAAAAATCAGCTTGACATGTACTCAATTAAAATATTAGATGAATATTCTTCCTAGCTCGTAGTTATTTCCTCTGTGACTCAATTTTCCCACTTCAGTGGCCTCTCTACTTTCTAGGTAGAGTGTTAGCATGAGTTGTAATTACTCAGCTATGTTGTACCAGACCTGTATCATGTTTATTTTTTCTCCAGCCACCGGACAGTGGTATATTCTGCATTAATATGTTTTCCAGGTAATTGAAGTTTTTAAAAATTATATGTTAAAATATATATATTATTTTAATGGAATATATCTCAGTAGTTGTACATTCATTCTTCAACTTTTAAAAAAATTTTCCATGACCATTCATCCTCTCTCTGCCCTCTTCCACTTGCACCCACCTCCCTCCTCCCCCACAGTCACCGCACTGTTTTTAAGTAAAAACTATTCATTTTTAACAATTCTTTATGTAAATTTTACAAACTATTTTGTGTACACCCTACTTTGCTAGGTAGAGTGCGTCAAATTCTATTCAACTTTTTAATGATTTACTACCTAGACCATCAGTGTAATTAGGAATCTGAGATGCTATGGTAATGCCTTCAGCTTGTTAGGTTATTGAAGCCTGATTGTTCCTACTCTAAATGCTTCATAAGTTATCCTACCCATGTGGAAGTGTTTCTGCCTCTTTCCTCAGTGTTCCTACTATTTCTTGCCATTGTAATTAAAATGCATTCTCTTTGGTTCATGGGATTTATAATCTTTGTTTTAGCTTAATTTCCATTCTTGACAGAATTTTGAACGTGTCTTGCCTTAAGCTGGGTTCCTCTTTAAGTGTACTTGAAACAAGATTTAGGTGCTGGTGGTTTATTTGGGAGATGATGTCAGGAAAAGTGAATAACAGAGAGTAGAAGTGTGACCAAGAATGGAGGAAAGCTGGTAAAGCATGCATTGTGTACAACTAGGGCTCAGCCCCTGTGAGAAACACTGGGAGGCTATGAGGAAGTCTTCCCACCTAAAGGCAAAGAAGCTGGGACTCTGTCCTTCAGTTTACATCTGTCATTAGTTGGGAGCTCTTCCCAGGGACTTAACTTCCCAAATACTTCTGGCCTCCCACACAAAATCCAATAGAAAGGCCTCAGGTAGGGAGTCATAGGAGCTTTTGCAGTGGGATATGGTCAGTGTTTTCTGAAATGGTGTGTCCCAAGTATATTTGGGCAGTTCACAAACAGCATCTACCATCAGCAGGTTATCTTTAAGGAATTTGTGAATACACAAGGGGCCACTGTATTTAATACCTCTCTTTTGAATTCTAGCGCTTTCTATGACTAGATATTATTTTAAATTGTTGAACCAACCTCTGATTCTGATATATAGCCATTTTATTTATCACTTTTCAGTTTAAATTTTCAACCATATTAACACTTTATTTCTTTTCTGGTTTCAGTGTGGATATGTTGGCTTAATAGCATGGTAAATCTGATTCATTTTTTAAAAATATTCTACTTAGGCCAACCGGTTCTCATCATGGGGCCCCATTTGTAGAAGGACTTGTTTACATCTGATAGGTGAATTGCACATGTCCTGTAATATTCCCTAATATTCCCACAGCAATGTCCGGGATGTCATTTTGCATAGTCTGTTTGAGAAGCACCCTGTGACTTTTTTTTGGTTGTACTCTGCCCCATTGTGATTATATGCAGTGACTTTCCACTGAGCCTCTTTGCCCTCTACCCTCCAAGTACATATTATGCCTTATGCAGACAAACTATCTTTTCTCATACACAGGCGGCAGCAGATGTGATTAGAGGAAAATCTAATTTATCTGGAGTACTCCAGAAATGGAAGGAAATTACTTCACAGCAATATTTGCAAATGCATTCATCACAGACACCCAGCCATTCCAACACTAGCAGATGATGGCTTTGTGATATCTATGTGGATATCTGTTTCAAACTGCTTTCTAATGGTCCATATGAATCCACTCCTTTTTATGCTTCTACATTGTGTTTAGAGTATAAGACAAATGTGTTGGACAGAGGGAGGTTGGTGTGGCATGGGCAGATTTCTATTTCGTGTGTCTCTAATTGTTTTACTAATCTGTGTAGTAGAGACCTCTGGATTATTTGTTAGGTTTGTCTAAGTAGACTGTGTTTGGATAAGATAGAAAGGATGCTTGCTATTTTTTTCTCTTGTTAGAATATATTTTTAAATTTCATGTCCCCTTGAATTTATGAATTTACATATTTACTCAGAATTCAAGACATATTTGATTGCTTCCTGTATTAGGCATTATATATCTGTGTTCTCTAGCTATTCAGTCACCTCACATTCATCTTATTTGCTACATGTTTCACATGTATGTGGTTAAGAAGGAAGATCCAAGGAGGAATGATAAAAGGAGGGGGCTGACAGGGTCTTAGAAAGTCTTATTTAGTTGAAGTACCTTTTAGAAGTGGGAAGAATAGAAAGTAGGAGATTAATTTAGATTTTAAATGCAACACAGGATCATGAACCAGAGCTAAAAGATCTTCTGTTGAAAGGAGTAGCTGCCCATGGTCCACGTGCTGTGAGTCATAGCATAAAAATGACACTGGCCTTCTAGTTGTAGGTACAGACGCGCCTCTCTGAGGCATTAGGCAAACTTCTCCCAGCCTCATTTTTCTCATCTGAAAAATGTGTTGATTACAATCTCTTCCAGGTCTATACTAACTGAGACTACCTGTTTTTTTAAATATAAGCCCATTTATATTTTGCTTTTATTCAATTCATGTCCTCCCCCACCCCTTTTTTCCCAACCTTAGTTCCCTCTCAGCCCCAATAAGGCACAATTTAGTTATGTTTATATAAACTCACTTTTCTTAGCCATACCTAATTAATAGGAGGTCATATAAACAAATATAATTCCGCCAAAAAGAGTAAAATACCTATGATGCAGGACTAATATAATTATTCACACACAAACATCAGAGTACAAAGAAGAACATATTACCACTTATAAACATTAAGAGGCAGGAAATAAATGTCACTGATGGAGATCTATTTATTCACATCTGAATATAACCTGACACTATGTATTTTATTTTTGCATTTTCCCATTCATACAGAATTTTCCCAGAATGTTGTGGAAATTGGAAATAAATGAATGCCCATAAAAATAATATCTCCAGGCAATTTCAATATCTGATGTAAAGAGTATCTACAGGTTGTGAATTTTAACCACAGTTGGCTTCTTTTGAAAATGCTTACAACAAAACCCAGTGGCACTTAAATCTGACACTTTCAATGGTTTGGGGACCAAGTGGATAGACATTCTCAACTCATATTTAATTAATACATAATAGATTTAGCTGTAGTCAATTTTATTTTGGATAAGATGGAGCAAATCCAATTTTGCAATGTCTTTTTAACACTTTGGGAAACTAGCTTTGGGGAAGGAGTCAGAGAAAGAAAAGATGAGACTACTCAATGGGCATAGGAGGATCCCAGGCACCTTCGGTTCCCTCATGTCAGCAGACAAAACCTGTGCTTTTGAAAATATGTTTACCAACCAGAAAAATGTGGGTATCTATACATTGGAGACAAAAATGGAAGGAGAATGTAAGTACTCAAGTAAGGACCTTTAAAAACATTGTTACTTTTTACAAAATAATTGCCTTATCCTTGGCTTTCACAGGACTGGGTAGTGAATGCAGACAAACTAATAGAAAATGCAGACACTGGGAGATCTGTTAAATATTTATTTGCTAAAAATATAATTTTTCAGAGGGCAGTCAGGGAAGACAAAGCTGCAGGTTTAATATGAGCTCCCTGTCCAGTCCAAAGAGAGCATCCACCGGCTCCCTTCAGCAGGGCACCCCGGGCTGCGCGTGAGGAGCCGGGCCTGACACGCCTGCAGGTATGAACACTCCCTGTACATGCTCAGGACCCCGCTCCCGCTGACAGACGTCACGGCGGAAAGAGCTTAGTACACGGAGCGACGGTCCCGCTGTGCCGGTCAGTGGCGGAGAGCTGGGGTCCACGTTAAATGCAGGGACCCCCACCCCCGCGCCGGCTGACCCGGGCTCCCCTGCAGCGCTCGGAGCGCTGCGCCCCAGGTGGGGGTTGCCCAGGGGTCCTGTGCCGGACAGGGCGTCTGGAAACTATGTGTCGTTTTCTTGTTTCTTTTTGTTTTGCTTTGCTGTTTATGTAAACTTTCGGCCGACTTCCATGACCTTGAACAAGCCCTGTCAGCTTCCTTCTCTGCGCTTTGATCCCGGGGGAACCGAAGGATAGAGTCTTTACCACGTGCAGAGTGAGTGCCAGGGAAATGATACGACCCAATCTTTCCCCCCGTCACGACGGAGGAGAAGTTCATTTGTCAGAGGAAAAATAATCACCTTCGATACTGCTATTCTTAAGTCCAAAGGAGGCGAGATGATCACCCTCAGCTGCCAGAGAGGTGGTGACTGTCACCTACTTGGTCTCCAGGAACAAGGGTGGATGCATTCAATTAATAGCTCATTTTCTTTCTCTCATCCCCATAAATGCCCAGCCCAGGGGAAAACTACAAGGCAGCCGGTGAGAAATCCCCCGGAGCGGAGTGTGGAGGCCGGAGGGGCAAGGGCCCGGGAAGCTGCGGCAGGCGGAGCGCAGCGCCCTTCCCCTGGCTCCCTGCGCCGGGCGCGGGGAAACCGCCACGCGCGGATATCAGCCGCGTGCTGAGCGCAGCGCGGAACCCACGGCCTGCAATCAGAATCAGGCCCATCAGGCAACATGCTGCTCTGCAACCTCTGAGGCAGGTTTCAGTGATTTTGCCGAAGCTAAATCTAGAAATGTCATGGAAAAAGACAGGCTCCCTCGGTGAGAACCGTGGGACTTCTCGCTGGAGGCTGTGCCGAGAACAGTGTGACCGTGAGCCACCTTTCCGTGCTAGCCTGGCCGTGGCCCTTCGGGGCTTTCCAGGGCTGGGAATAGGAATTTCCTCTTGCGGATAGAAAAAGAAAACAATAAGGAAGGGAAGGTTAGGTCGTTTTCAAAAGCAGGTGAGCAGTGCGTCTGTGACCCCTAAAGGTGGGCCTGGCGCCAGGCCGAGCGAGCGGATGAGGCAGACAGAATGAAGAAATAAAAGCCCCCGGCCTTGAGAAGGGACAGTCCAGGGGGGCGCGGAGTGGATGCTGGTGGGGGACGCGCTCGGGGGCACCTGGAAGGGACGCTAAGCAGGACAGCGCGGGCGCCCCAGTCGCTTCTGCAGCTCCCTTAGGCAGGAGGCCGTTTTCTATGCTTCCTCACTGCCCTTTTTATTGTTTATTCCACTTTTTTGCCGGTCAGGTATGAGAGCCCAAGGTGCTTTGGTGCTAACTTAAGTGCTTCTGATTTATTGTCTGAAGCCAGGTTTTCCAGTTCCAGAGGCACTTACTTGCTCTCTCCCAGCTATTTACAGTTTGGAGTAGAAGGTCTTGTTTTGTGGAACTTGTTTTTTTTGCTGGTTCCAGATAAAAGACTTTGACCTGTTCTCTACATTGCCAGAGAATGGGAAGCGATAACCCAAAGTGAAATGGAACAGAGCACAGGGTGTTTAGGAGAAGAGCCGATGAGAGGGAAAGCGAGGCCTGGCATTGTGCAGAGGGCCATGTCTGCAATCCAGGTCGCTGCAGCAGGCCTGCGGAGAACCGGGGACACCTACCGTCTGTGGGGAGCACACAGGCGTTCAGGCTGGCAGGTTCAAAGCCAGGCGGGAATCCACGCCCTGGAGCTGACGCTCTAGATTCTTGAAATGTGATGTTGCTATTTTGAAACGATTGAGGTTTATTATTATAAACTTGTTGGTGATGCGGCTGTGTTACAAAGTACCGCCTTGGTGAGGACGCATGCTGGCAGGTTCTCCAGTCCTCAGAACTGTGGGAAAGAGGTCTGTTTTAATCTTATGGCCACTGTGAAACTTAACATGAACCACATTTTCCCCTTTATTTGGGGAGCTCAGAGCCAAATGTGCTGCCTAATTCAAAGATACAGAAATGTATGGCATGCCACCCTTTGTTTGCTTTCCTCAGTCTTTTTTCGGTCATATTTGATCAATTTCTTTTTTCTACATATGTGTATATATTTGTGATCATTGATTCAACTTTTTGGAATGATGCTTATATAAATAAGTTATATTATGAAATAACAGAGTTATATATCTGGAGTGAGAAAAATACTCATGAGAAGGCACATCTGAGCCCTGATCTGGGTACATAATATTACCTCCCATAATGAAATATTTTTAACTCTCTGTTATATTAACTGATAAGCTTTATCAAGCTCACTGTGTGCAAGATGCAGCACTAAGAACTTCATATTACTAAGTACTTTTTTATAATTTTATTTGTACTTTATTGCAATTCTATGTGTTAGACATTTAGAGACAGAACTGATTTGGGAGGTTAGTTATTTTATCCAAGGTCAAAAAGTTAGTAAGTGGTGGAGCCAAGTTTCCAGCCAGGGCAAGTCTGACTCCAGAGCACATTCTCTTAACTTTGGGGATAATGGGTCTGAGTTCAAATTCCTGATCTATCATTTACTAATGATATGAGCCTGGGAAAATGACTTAATCATTCTTATCATGTTTTCCCCCCACAGTTTTAAAAATAGGAATAAATATAGTATTTAAATCAAATATTTAAAATGCTTACAACAGTGTTTGACACTTAGAAAGTGCTCAATAAATCAATAAATATTAGCTATTGTTAATCATATTTAAAGAGTATGTCCATAGTATACATAATTAAACTTCCTTTCCCACCAGTAGAGACATTTCTTCAATATTCAATTAATCACATCTTACAACTCCCTGCACAGATGCACCGGCAGTGACTGCTCCCAGGAGAGCCAGTGTTGGGAGGCACATGTCGACATTTCAAATGTAAGGTACCGCAAGGTCAGTGTGTCCCAGGAGAAGGCCAGCTGCCAAGAGACCTTGCAGGGTCGCCTTTCTGGGGTGAACTCATCACAGCTGGAGTTCAGACCTCAGCAATGCAGGTCCCAGCATTTGGTCCAGTTAATGCCCAGAGCTGATTATTCAGGGGGTGGGGGGTGACTTGTACCAACTAACAAAAGCCTGAGGCATATAAATGGGAAGGCCACTGTATTAATTTACAATGAAAAATATTACTGTAAACTGGACTGAACATTTGCATCAGTCTGGCCCGTGAATGCCTGCCCTGTAGGCAAGCTACACAGGGAGCCACATTAACAGAAGGCTGCTTGGTGAGTGAGATGCTTGTTTCAAATGCTTAGTCTCATCAGGCTCTGATGGCAGCTTGCATCCATCTCCATCTACCTGCCAGAGAGAACAGATATTCCAAGCAGCTTCACGATGCAAGGATGTCCCTATTCTGGACAGGAGCACAAAGTGTTTCTGTGAATTTCCTTTTTCTGCGGTACAGCTGCTGATCAATCTCAGCTTCAGATTGTCTTTTTTTTGTTTTTTTTTTAAGATACGTAAACTTTCACAGGAAGGTTGCTGTGGTCCAGAAGCCCTCTTGCCCCTAAATAGTAATCTTTACTGATTTAATAGTTTAACTTTTACAGGGCATCTTCATTGCTGGTCATTCCAAATTCTACTTCATGTACCATGTACACAAAGCATACTCTTCCCATTGTCACCATAGCCTCGCCTGCCTCCAGCTATCTGTAGTGTTCCCATAATTCATGCAAATTACTACTAAATGAACCCCCTGCTCTCTACTAAAACCCACCCAGAGCCTGTACTTTAGCTGCCTTAACTCCCAGTGTTACTAATAAGAAGCCCAGTCAATTGATACTAGCTTACTTAAGTATATTTAAAACAAAATGGTTTGCAATTCATTAATATGTACTGTAAAGACTTAATACTTCAACAATAATGATAAACATTTTCTGGAATTATTCCAATTATTTTTGATGCCTTATTAAGCATCACACGGTGATTAAGATCCCATCACCTACCACCATTTTTTACCTTCCCTTTGCTTCCTGTGACATCCAGATTAGAACCAAACGTCCTGGAAGGGCCAAGAGCCTCCATGGTCTTGCCTCGGGCTGCCTTTCTGAATGAATGTCCTCCCACTCATCGCCCTTCGCATAGTTCTAGATTCCTTAATGGCCCTGGAATATGCCAGGTGGGCCGCCGCATGAGAGTCTTTGCCCTTGCTGTTCTCTGCCCGGAGGGCTCTCCCACTAAACATTTGCATCTGGCTCTTTCTTCCGTTCATTTAATTCCGTAATAATTTTGGTGATCATTAGACTTTATTATTCACGTTGTGCCAATCGCCCACGCTTGCCTAGAAGGATGTACAGGTGCTGCTGCTGCCGTAACTAGGATGTTTTATGAGGGCATATCAAAGGAAGCCGGGGCAATGGTCACACCTGCCTAGAAGCTCACCCAAGGGTGGGCATCATATCTCTGTCACTGTCAAGCAGCTTCCACAAGTTCTTATTTAATTCTATCTCCCCCCCCCCTTTTTTTTTTTGCATCTGGCTTATCTTATGCTCTCTCACCATGACACCGTCCTTCAGTTGTTATCATTCTTCACTGCATTAGTTCCCATGAATGATAAGATGGTAAGGAGGCACTTCGAATAGCCAACAAGCAGTTACTGTGTTCGCAGCGCAGCGTCTCTCCAGCCTCCAGCGCTGAAGTCCTACTCTTCCCTTCAGGTCATCCCGCTATCACCTCTCTTATCACCACTCTCACCAACCTACACTGAGGGGGACACTGCAGTGTTGCTGTCATCTCACTGTGGGAGGCCTTGGCGGAATGTTCCATCAAGTGTCACAACCACGGGTGGGGCCCTTGGATCGCAATGTTTTTTTTAAAACCAATTCTCATTTCCCCGTATTATTTTCTACTCTTTTCCACCTTTCTCTCAGTAATGTTAATGTAGAGATCATTAACTAGAGAGCTTGAAAGTTCGAGTTTTCATTTTTTATTCCTTCCCAAGGCAACATAGGTATTTTGAAAACTACTGACATATACAAGGTATATTTGTCAACATGCTGGAAGAATCTAGTTCGTTGTGGTTATTACGGGGAAAATTAATTCGAAGAATACTTTTGAATATAAGCTTTCTTTTTTGGTGGGGGAATTTGTAGGCCTAATAAAACTCCAGCAGATCGGTTCACAGATCCTGAACTCCGGACAATTTTCTTCTTTAGATTTGTCTCTTCTTGAGTGGCATGACATTTTGCTAGACAGCAGGCATGGAAAGATATACTCACCTTCAGATCCACTCATCCAGGAATACCCAAGGT
This sequence comes from Miniopterus natalensis, assembly GCF_054644295.1. NCBI lineage: Eukaryota > Metazoa > Chordata > Mammalia > Chiroptera > Miniopteridae > Miniopterus > Miniopterus natalensis. The sequence goes on along the minus strand of NC_142086.1, from coordinate 41,154,952 downwards.
GTGTTGCTGGGATGCCTTTGAGCAGGTTCACAGATGCTGCTTAGGATAGTACAGCAGTAAATGCAAAAAGGAGATGTTTAAAAGCCTTAAAAATGTCATGAACTGAGAGAGAAATGTGAACTTTCTTTTAGAGAATCATGTTTATAAATGCAGTGGGACCTAAGAGGCAGAAGAGGAATTCCAAATTTATTCTGCAGCCCTTTGTCCATAAAAATGTGCCTGTTGGAGGAGATATCTACCCCAAACCCCCATGTGTGTGTTTCTTAGAATTTATAAGTGAACCAGGAAAGATGGGCTTGTGGCTTTGTTATTATATGAGACACGAGCAGGCTGCTCGACTGCTCTGTGCTTTGTGAGTGTTGCTCTTATCTGGACAGTTTTTACTGTTTGGCCTCTTTGCTTGGGCTGCAGGCTGTACTTACAGAAAAAGACATTTTCTCTGAGATTGATTTAAAACAGCTCATTCTATATGTTGCTGCTGTGGTTTCCCAACATTTCATGGAGGTGTGACATTATTGAAGTTATGTTTTATTGTGTCACTGTTTCCTTCCTCTGACCCTGTCTATGCTCAATCTGCCACACAGCTGCCATCCATACTTTATGTGTGTCCAGAGGAGTGGAGCTGTGTTGTAACAGGAATCACTTCTGTGCCAGTCAACTCTCTAAGACTTCATTGCGTGGTCCTGTCTTGCCTTCCTATGTGCTGTCTGGGATGATCTAAGTTGGGCTCTCAAATGGGAGAAGGTGATTACTACATATATGGTATGTTTATTGACCAATTAGTTTACACCGGTAGGTTCATTGCATATATTGTTTTATGATATGCCCAAGAACTTTATGAGATCAATAATATAATTATCCAAATTTTATTAACATTAGTTAAATTAAGTAATTTGCCCAAAGTCTTACATGTAAAGGGCTTGAATTCAAGTCTGTCTAACTCCAAAACAGTGTTTTCAAAGATCACACTTAACTGCACCTGTCACCCTATTTGGACTGAGAGCTAAGGACATATTGGCCATTAAATATAAACAATAGAGAACATACACACACATATACCACACAACTAGGTATGACCCCAAGATTTAAAACATAAACTATGACAAAACAGAGGGAGAGCCAAATATATTTATAGACAAAGTTAATTCCCCAAATAGAGATAAATAAACAAATAAACAGAAATTGGATATATAGCTGACACCAAATTTCTCTATTAGGTTAGCTTTCAATAAAGAGATAAGAAGTAAAAATGTAAATAGAGCATGATACTCTTAACTAAATACTTGGGTTATGGAATCAACTATATAAACAAGATAACCTGAGAATCTTCTTCCAAGCAATGAACACTTGACCTCACTGTCCTTAGAATTGAGTGTTCCGGGCTTCACACATCTCCTTTGACTTAGGCCACCATCCAGGCCAACCAAAGGTCACTTCACTCTTCAGTGTATCCTTCACCCAGAACCTACAAATTTTGTACTCTCTTAGAATCACATGTTACCACCAAGTTCAATAAACTCATTTAGAATACTTTCTGTCACCACACATACACAGCACATGGTGTCTTGTTTGCACCTTGATTTTAAAATATTTTCCCCCAAATGGAATGAATACGCGCTTATTGCAGACAAATTGGAAATATAGAACTGAATGATGAGGGAAATGAAAGCCTTGTACAGAGTTAATCACTGCTAACACATCAGTGCGTGACTTCCCGGTATTGAAATGCACGTTTTACTCAGCTGAAATAATGTTGAAATATAATTTTGTTTTCTGACTTTCTTCTATGTTAACATGATAACAAAAGCATTTCCTATCTTTTTAAATCCCTTTACAAACAGCATTTTGATGGATGCGTAGTAGTGTGTCTAGAAGTACTATCGTTTACTTTATTGTTGAACATTGGTGAAGAGACATCAGATATGAATATTCTTTGTTCAACTACCAATTACTGGTGTGTGTGTGTGTGTTACAAGATGTTGGTAGGGGGTTTGGGCTGAAGGCAAATGTGCTTTCCTGCCCTCCACTCTCAATTTAGATAGGATTTAAATTAATCTTTGCCTTATTTTCTGACCAAAAAACTGATTCCTGGCTAGGAATGAGGGCAGAATGGAACTGTGAAATAGAGATTGAGGGTAAAAAAAGAGAGAAAAGTGGAGAAGAGGGAGGCACTAGAGAGAGTAAAATAGAAGAAAGAGAAGAAAGGAAGGAAGGAGAGTGTAGAACAGGATGAAATAATCTGTTAATTATATGCTTATGATTTGCCAAAATTAAGCATTGAGAATATCACGTGTGAACTAGCCATCTCCTTGCCTTCTCCCAAGCCCAACTCAATGTTTTTGTACCAACATGAGAATTTATGCAGCATATTCTGTCTTCTGATATGGGCAATTATACCATCTCAGAAGCCAGCTTTATTTCCAGGAATCTGTATTATGTTATGACACTATGGAATTAGATTTACTGCTGCCCTTTCACCTCCTCAGTTGCCTGGTATCTTTGTGATGGAAGAGACCCTGAGTACTGGCCTCAAACCAGCCATGGTCCCTTGGGACTGCACACAGCAGTACACTACTTACTAGCTCCTTCAACAAGACTGATGCTCAAAGGGCTGTGTTTCTGTTTTCAGCATTCATCACATCCTTATAAATGAAACATGAACGTAATTCATATTTCTTCTAGGGAGAGAAGTTTTAGAGGTTTCATTTATTCATTCATTCAACAAATATTTATTGGACCCCTTCTGCCCTTAAAATACCATGGCAGGCAGGCATTGTGAGAACACAGAGAAACATAAGCACAGTTCCTACCCTTAGGAGTCTAATCTACCACCAAGTCCTGTTAATTTTATCTCTTCAGTATCTCCTGCAGCCATCCACTTCTTTCCATCCTAAATACAATAGTCTTAGTTTAAGTAACAATTTTCCTCTTCTTGTATTCCTGTATTTTAAGAATTTGGTTAGATTATTTCTATGCTTAGAAGCATTCACTGCCAGTCCAAATCTCTAAGTTATTACTAGGACCTATAAAGCCCCAGAGGATCTGGAACCAGTTAACTCTCAGATAATATCTCTTGACCCTTAACATATTAGCCATCTTGAAGTTCTCTTTGTTCTTTGGATGTGCAGTGGTCTACTTTACTACTGTGATTTTGTGTATACTGTTCCTTCTGCTTCCAGAATTCTTCCCACTTCACTTTCTTAATCTTCTCTGCTATTTATGTTCCAACTACTATTTAGGTCTTAAATTAGATACAGCTTCATCTAAGGAGATTTCCCTATCTGCTCATGTATGTCTTCCGTCTCTAGACCGTATTTGTTTCTCCTGCTTTGTGTCCCATGACATTTTGTACTATCCTCTTCACACCACTCATCATATGTCTTTATTGCTTACTGATGTACCTCCACTAGGCTAAAAAGTCCATGAGGCAGGTACCATGTCTCCCTTGTCTTCTACTATGTTCTCATCATATAATAGTGCCAGGCACATTGTATTTTTAGTTGGGACTGTTTTAATTAAATTTTTGCATTAAGAACCCTGTATTATCATTTCGGAGCCCTTACATTCAGCAATAAATCTTCATACACTATACATTCATACATTATGTATAGGGTAAACGATAGGTATGTAGGGAGTGTTATAGGTATCAGAGACACAACATAACACAATCAAGAAGTTACATCCTCAGAACTGGAATTTCTACCTTTTTATGTTTCTTGCCTTTTCCTGAATTTACCCACCCACCCACCCACCCTGCAATTTCAAAATTATATATTTAATGAGCCACCATATGTAAATTCAGTAATATATATTTTTAACTATTGTGAATGAACTTAGCAGTTGGAAATCTAAGCCTTCTCCCTCAAAGAACGCTCACTCATGGATTCCACAACTATCGCTATATAGATGATGCTCCAGCTCTGTTTTCTGTCCCATCATTAATCTCTTAATTTTCAATTCTTCCGTGAAAATTTCTATCAAGATATACTCCAGGGTGTGGTATGTCCTGTCTCTCTGAGAGGATTTAGGATAATAAGTTGAGTGACAGGTTGACTGAATCTTGGAGTAAACCTGAATGATTACAGCTTCAGTTGCATTTACACTACTATGTAAAGGTATAGTTGGTGTTACATAACTTTCACATATTAAGTGAAATTTGAATAAATCATGTTGAGAAATGTGATCACAGAATAAAGAAATATAGAAGCATAAGAGGTGAGAGACAAAGGACTAGATGTGGATCTAAATGAATTAAATAAAAGCTAGTGTTCACTGAACACTTTGTATTTCACATGTCACCAGTTTTTTTAAACATAATTACTGTAATAATCTTTACAGTAACATACTACTATACTGTTTCCTTGTTCCCATGAGAAAAATCAATGCTTATGAAGGTTTAATAACTTGCACAAGTTTACACATGTAGAGTATGGAAAGGATGAGCTAGTGATAGAGGCCATGTGATTGCAGGATCTGAAACCTTATGAACTCCCCTGAATGGAGGGATTAAATGAGTTAAAGGAAGTGAGAGTGGGGCGAGAATGAAGGTAAAGGAAAATGTGAACTTGCAGGTGTGAGAATCAGAAGAGAGTAAACTAGAATGTTTTGAACAGGGTAGATGAGATAACTCCATATGGTCATCAAATCCCATATTCTCAGAACATGTTCTCCACTTGCCAGATGCCTGAAAAGCTGGCACAGTTCAGTCCAAGGAAGCATAACCTGGCAAATGGGCAGGAGGATTTTCCAAGTTGAAAACCAGAAGTTCACTGCTGACCAATCAGGTGTCCACAGAGGGCTTTTTAGGATGCCTGTGGGCACCAACAGCTCCTACCTCCCCTTCATATATGAGGAAGTGAAAATACGTAGAAAAACAAAATATATCTATAAAGTCATGAAGTCGTGTGTACAAAGTATGTCACAGCAGAAATATTATCAGCAGTCATTGCTGCAACTAGAGTGAGGGAACTTTGAAAGTACACTTTCTAATGTCCTCAGTCTGTGCGCTTCTCTTAATCCATTGACGAAACTACGCAAGAGACCCTGCCGTCGAGAAAACTACAGGAGGGAAGGAAGAGCAACCTTCTGGCCTCAAGTGACCTAATAACATGGGAAGTGAATTCGCCCCATGGTCAATAAATCTCCCTGGCTAAAAGGATGAGCACCACATGAATTTTTTGCATAACAGCAGCACACAGCAGAACCCTTTAATATGTGTGGGGCCATTTCTGAGTAACCTTCACCTTTCTCGACACGCCACTATTGGATGCTGGTGATCCATGTTGCCACTGGGCTGCATAAAGGCTGGTCAGGACTGGTTTTTAATTAAATCCCCCTAAAGGATGGTCAAATCGACCTGTCTTCACTGAAAAAGTAGTTGTGATCTGGTGCCCTGAGAATACATAATACCCCATGGCCTTCCTCTCTCCCCAGAGGCTGTCTCGTTGCATCACTGATCAATGTCTCTCTCTCTCCCTGGCTTTTGAGCAGAAGCATGACAGAGACAGAGAATGAAAACCTGGTGTAGTTTCCATAGCAACATTTTTAGAAAGAAAGTAATGAAAGAAGGGAAAAAAGTAGAACTCTACTATGAATTGGGTTCTGAACATCCGTGGATGAGTTGCCTGTTCTAAGCAGTCAGTGCTAAGGTCTGTTTATGTAAGAGCAGTGGAGATAGTATCAGGGTCCTTCAAGTCCAGGTCCTTCCAGTAGGGAGTGGAAGCATGAATAGCATGAGGCCAAGATGAAGGAAAACACAGTCTCACATGTGCCTGCTTGCTTTGATATTGGCCACACTGTTAAATAGCACAGTCTGTGAATATTTATTCTGATGTCCTGGTACCTTCGCTAACTTTGGGGAAGATAGCATATAAAATGTTTGAGCCAGGCCAGCATGGCTCAGCGGTTGAGCATGGACCCATGATCCAGGAGATGGACTCATGGTAGGTCAGGGCATGTGCCCGGGTTGCGGGCTCGAGCCCCAGTGGGGGGCGTGCAGGAGGCAGCCGATCAAGGACTCTCATCATTGATGTTTCTATCTCTCTCTCCCTCTCCCTTCTTCTCCCTGAAATCAGTAAAGACATATTAAAGAAAAAAAAAATGTTTGTTACCTTGCTTCAAAGAGCTTATTAACATAAAGAACAAACAAATATTGAATAGATTTTCCCGAGCAAAGCAACATACAACACAACAGTAAAGTGCAAACTGAAAGCAAACACTCTGAGTGAATATAAATGAAAGACCTCAGCACTGAGTAGTATTAATTTGGAAGACTTCATGGAAAGGGCTCATGGCCTTGTAAAAGGGGAGAAACATGAACTTGACAGTAACGCAAAGCAGTTTTTCCCCCCTCGGGTGGAACAGACTGCAAAATACAAAAGCTTGCATGTGAAGTAGGTAAAGTGTGCCTGGGGTAGTCGAGTGAGCTTGGCTCTCTTACAATAGATGGTCTCTGAAAGACAAGAAAGGGATTTGGTAGGATCGGCAGGATACATATTTAGTGAAGAGAAATTTATATTCAATTTTAAAGGCCATAGGAAGTTCTAAGATGTTATTGAGTTGCTCAGGGGTCTTGTGTAGTAAGTGCTTGAGGAAAATGATATGAAGCAGTATACAGAATAAATTCCTTGGCTGGGTGATAGACAATATTAGAGACAAAGAAAAGAGCTCAAAGGGAATTACATAAGCCCAGGCCTTTCGTGTGGAAGGTGAGTCTGATAATTCTAATAATGGCAAGGTGGGACTTAATTCAGTGTTCACTCTAAGATGGGCTTCACATTTGATAATAACGCTTGCCTCCATTAAGAGCTCATGATATATCCGGCAATATAATCACTATGTTTCACATATTATCACATTTATAGTCTTCAAAAATAACCCACTGAGGTTTTATTATTACGCCCATTTTATAGCTGGGAAACTGAAAATCCAGGAGATTAAATGCACACAGTGGATGTGCATGAGACTGGCAGTTGAACCAGATGCCAAAGCTCATGAGCCTTCTGTTGGAGTTCACTGCATGATTCATATGTGCAAGCTGTTGTAAGAGAAGAGACAGAGAGGTTGCAGTGGCTTGACATCAAACGGACAGAGGGTGGAGGAGAAATCCCCAAAGAAAGGACAATGGCAGGGTCATCGGGAGTGATGGAGATATTTGGAGGACAGGATTTTCTCATGCCATGTTCAGTTCGCGAAGAAACTGTCCCTGCAGTTTTCATTGATTACATTTTAATTAATAGCAGCAGGGGTAGCTATGTGCACCTTTTGATAAGCTTTCTATAGTTTGGAAAATTTCAGATTTGCATGGGGCTGGGGGCATGGAGTTAATGCACTTGCTGGACTTTCTAATTACGCCCCGGGAGGAGAAAGAAGGTCAGCCCCAAAGGGAGCCACCAGCAGCTGTAGTTCGAATTGTTCTTTCTACCAGCCTTCGGCAAAATGTCCTTTTAACTTTCTCTATCCCTCATCTTGCAGAGATGAAGGCTTTTGGTTTAAAGTTGTAATAGAAGTTGAACTAAGTGTTCAGTCCTAAAATCTTAATATGCATGCCTACAATTTATCCAACTCCCTATATAAGAGCATGTGAAGAGAGAAAGCATTTTATGTTCCTTTGCATATTTTCCTCAATTCTTTTCCAAAATGATAACCCTCGGGTCTAATAGCATGCCTTCTGCTTTTCTACCTAATTTGCATGGAGAATATTTTATAGAACAAACTATCCATTGATGGGCAAGAACTGGAAAAAACAACAACAACCGCATAGTGACTCTTTCATGTCCTCAGCAGGGGAATGTGGGTTGGGTTTAGTTTCAGCATGAACAGTGATAAGGGAGATTAACACTGAGTTGCAACAATGCTGACTTTAGCAGCTTCTCTGCCCCTTGAGGCAAAGCAGCAGTTTATTAGCAGGGTGTTTAGACTGTGGATTCTGGAGGCAGACACCTAAATTCAAGTCCTGCTTTCACTATTCCTAGTTCTGGGACTTGGGCAGTTACTTAAGATACTTCAGCCTTTGTTTCTCCATCTGAAAATGGATATTAATAACAGCACAGATTTACACAGTAATTATAAGCAATGTTGCATATAAAGATATAAAATGTTTAAAACAGAGCCTGGCCAGGCTGGTGTGGCTCAGCAGTTGAGCATCAAACTATGATCCAGGAGATCACAGTTTGATTCCTGGTCAGGGCACAGCCCAGTAGGGGCGTGCAGGAGGCCGCCGATCAATGACTTTCTCATCATTGATGTTTCTATCTCTCTCTCCCTCTCCTTTCCTCTCTCTGAAATCAATAAAGACATATAAAAAACACACCACAAAACCCCAGAGCCTGGGCCATTCTGTGTCTGGAGATTGCTATTTTTAAGAGCAAAGATGGCTAGATAGGCAATGAACCTGATGTAGCAGGAGAGGAAGAGCCCTTTATACCATTTCAGAGCCATAGTGATAACCTCAAAATGAGGAGATAGGAGATGGGGCTAGAACAAAGCTGGAGAATGGATTTTCTCAGATATATAGTACTTCAGTGTGTGATGGGAGCAGTGGGGAGCCTCAGAGTTCAGCAAGCAGAAGTGTGTGCATGGGTGTGAGTGTGTGTTCTATCCTGCACTAGCACTGATTTGCAGAGAAAAGTTTACTCTCTTTCCTCCCTGCTCAGTCTTAAGTATAAGTTTAAAAAAAACACAAAATATCAGAAGGAGGCATAGAAGGCTTTCGCATCTTTATATACTCATACACAGAACAAGATTTCCCAATCAAGAGAAAAACTGACGATAGCAGCCATTGTTAGAATAATGCCCCATTTAATTGTCCTCCTGACTTCCATCTACTTCATCATCTGATATGTTAGTTACTCTGGCAGTTTTGGAAGATATGTCTTTGAGAAAAATCTTCTTGAGTTACTCAGGTTGTTCCTGTGAAACCACAATTCAGGTAAGACATGTTTTAAAAAGTTACATATAGCCCTGGCCTGCTCAGTTGGTTGGGCTTTGGCCCATGTACCAAAAGGTTGCCAATTTGATTCCTGGTCAGGGCACATGCTCAGGTTGCAAGCTTGATCTCTGGGAAGGGTCGTGAAGGAAGCCAGTAGATGTTTCGCTCTCAAATTGATGTTTCTCTCTCTCTCCCCTTCTCCCTTCCTCTATCTAAAAATTCAATAAAATTTTTAAATTACATAGATATTACACACACACACACACACACACATCTATGTATCTGTCATCTATCTGTCTATCTATCATCTATCATCTGTCTATCAATCATCTATCTATCTATCTATCATCTATCTATCATCTATCTATCTATCATCTATCTATCTATCTATCTATCTATCTATCTGTCTATCTATCTATCTATCTATCATCTATCTATCTATCTATCTATCTATCTATCTATCTATCTATCTATCGTCTATCTATCTATCTATCTATCTGTCATCATCATCTATCTATCATCTATCTATCTATCTATCTATCTATCATCATCTATCTATCATCTATCTATCATCTATCATCTATCTATCTATCTATCTATCTATCTATCTATCTATCTATCATCTATCTATCTATCTATCATCTATCTATCTATCTATCTATCTATCTATCTATCTATCTATCTATCTATCATCTTCTATCTATATCTATCTATCTATCATCTATCTATCATCCATCTATCTATCATCTATCTATCTATCTATCTATCTATCTATCTATCTATCTATCTATCTATCTATCATCTATCATCTATCTATCATCTATCTATCATCTATCTATCATCTATCATCCATCTATCTATCTATCTATCTATCTATCTATCTATCTATCTATCTATCATCTATCTATCTATCTATCTATCTATCTATCTATCTATCTATCATCTATCTATCATCTATCTATCTATCTATCATCTATCATCATCTATCTATCCATCCATCCATCTATCTATCTATCTATCTATCTATCTATCTATCTATCTATCTATCTATCTATATGGTCTCCCCAAAAGTGTATACACACTTTAACAGCTGATAGCTCAATTTTGAAAATGAAATGTATTTTAATAAACACTGCCTTTATAATTATTGAAAGTGTGTGTATACATTTTTGGACACTATATATATATATATATATATATATATATATGTATACACACACACACACACACATATACTTATACAAACACACACACATAATATATATGCATGTATAAATAAAATTGTACTGTTGTTCAACAACAAAGGTCTGGAAGGTCTATTTTGGAGATAATAAGTGGGCCACTCTAGGATCTTCAGTCATCTCAAATAAAACCTAATTGTTGATGATTTGGGGCTGACCAGGAATCTAAAATGTTGTCCAGTTTACACTCTGTAACCATTTTTCTCATATATTTTTATTCCTACATCTTTAAACCTGTAATTAGAGTGTCCTTATGGTCTATCATACTTCAGTTTTTCAAGCTAGTAACTTCCTATGAAGTTTCAATCCATCTTTGACGTGGGCTGCAAAGTTGATACGCTATATAGTATGTTCCCTTCAGTAGCTTCTAAATAATTAATTAAATGCTAATATTGCTTTTTCTTTAAACAATTGTTCTTAACTGTTAAATCAATCACAGATTAATTGAAACTTCCTCACTGGTTTCCCTTTTCTCTCCATAAATTAGATTTTACTTTCATTTTCTTTCGTGGACCTTTTCCCCCTTCTCCTCAGGCATTCTCAGAGGGCATCTAAATTTCTTTGGCTCTGTGGTTTTTGAAGTGTGCAATTTGGAAGGAATGTGGGTCTGGAGGGAATTAAATTAACTAGAAGCACTCTGATTTTTGATTAAATTGCTTTTTTCAAAGATATTATAGAACATTCTAGGTATTTATTTTGAAATTTTCTTCAAAAAGGGGGAAAAGGCATTAAAGTTCAGACAATTTTAGTTTCTTTTTTTTTTTTTTTTGCTTTACTTTTAGTGTTTATACTCAAATTACTTTTATCACGCTTTTAGTACAAAGTCCCAAAACATTAAGAAAATACATTTATTGAATTTAATTTGGAGAAAATGAGGGAGTGCAGAACAACCAAAAAATGAAGAGAATGTAAGAAGCCAGAACAATAAGGCATGGAGGAGATACAGGCTAAAGCAAGGGGCGAAAATTCCTAAGGATGGAGAATTTAGACAGTGGTCAAAACCAGTAAAGTCATGTGCAGAAAGAGCAAAGAGCGTGAGCCTGCAGAGGAAATTCTGAGCATAAGACTGTAAGACAGAGCAAGAGAATTTAGTGCAGTTTGGGTAGAAGATCTGTAGGGGACCATAGTGGAAAACAACAAGGCCACCAGTCAGCATATATTTTTCCCCCTTTGTACTGGTAAAAAGTAAGTGTGTGATTATGAGAAATGAGTTAGAGCAGCCCTTTTGCAGTGGTCAACAGGACTCAGGCCTGGCTGGACTAATGTATCAAGTCCTAGGATTTTTTACTGGAGGCCTCACAAAACACCTCAGGGGAATGGAAAAGCAGAATCAGCCAAAGAGTGGCCATTGAATGTGTGCGCATTCAACTGTGTAAAAGCATATCATGTGGCTGGCTACTTTAAGTTTTCACTTATTCTCACCACTTTTAGTTTCCATGCTTCATGTAGGCACCCAAAGACGCTATGGCACATTCAGAGAACTAAAATGCTGCTTACAATTTAGATTGCTTCTTTCGAAACAAAACTCATTCTGCCAGTCTCTTAAAGTCCTTTAGTGGATTCCATTGCCTTAGTGTAAAATCTAAGTTGCTTAAGGTGACTTGAATAGTCCTTCTTTTCAAACCTTTCTTCCTGGTGGGCTAATAATTTTCATTATTTCTTCACACCTTTTTCCTCCAACCATTACCAAACATCTTCGGTTTTCTTAACAAACCCACATGTTCTACCATGATTTGAGGCCATTTGGCTTGCTGTTCCCTCTGCTAGAAAGCTCTGTTGCAATCTTGATCCCTCCTACTTTTAACTCAAGATCTGTCTCAAATATAAAGGCATCCAGAAAATCTTACTATGTCCTGTCGAAAGGCCTTTCCCTATGTTTAGTACTTACCACTCCATGGCACGGATGCCTCTTTGCTTCTCTCTCTCTCCCATTAGACTGTCAGTAGCTTTAGGGAGATGCCATGTGGTCTGATCAATTTTTACTACCCATTGCCTAGCAAAAGGCCTGCCACCTAAATCTCATTAAATGTTGGTTGAAAAAAATGTCAAAGAAACTGGGATAATTTTATTACAGGAGAAGGCTGAAGAGATAAGTAACAACACTGAATAGAATGAGAGACGTAAGCTATCTCACAACACTTACTATGCTTCTATTTTATGACTTCTGAATCTCCTTGTATAAAATTTTATCTTTCACCTTATTATATGCTGTGATGTCACCCTCTTTGTGTCTCACTCTGTCTCTGTCTCTGTCTCTCTCTCTCTGTAATGTTTAGCTAAGTTAGAGACTTGCATCTTCTTTTTTTAATCTTCCAAAGGATTTCACAAAGCATCATGCACACTATAGACATTTTACAGCTTTATGTTTAATGAAATATTTTTTTGGATATAATACACTTAGAAGATAGGCTTTGTGAGAATGAGAGTGTTAAAATTAAAAACCGTATGATATCGAATCTATATTCTTTCTGCACATTGGTCATAATATTTAACATATAAAGAAAATGACATTATAAAGGAAGAGGCCATCCCCCATATTTCAACTGTCAATGGAATTAAATGTTTCTTTAACAAAATCTCTATAGCTGTAGAGTCAACCATATCCAGTTGTGGGTGTCCATACTACTGAATTATTTTTATAAAGTGAATGTTTGATACCTGGTAGAGAACAGTTAGCTTATTAAATGATTAATTTTCAATTGCAGAATGTGGTGATGGTATTTTTTTTTAATGTGGAGATGGGATTCATATTGTAGACAAGATTGTCCAGGAAATCTGCATGGAATTGAATGGAACAGTGAATCACAAAATGTAGTTCTTAAAACAGAAGCATGGGTGTTACTTAAAAACTCAGTAGAAATGCAGATTCTCACCCTGGCCAGTGGCTCAGTTGGTTGGAGTGTTGTCCTGTACACCAAAAGGTTGTGTGTTCAATTTCCAGTCAGGGCACATACCCAGGTTACCCAGGTTTCAGGTTTGATACCCAGTTGGAGCACATACAACGGGCACCTGATTGATGTTTATCTCTTCCTCTCTCTCTATCTCCTCTCACCCTGCGTCCCTCCATGCCTTCTTCTTTCCCCTCCTATTTCTCTAAAAATACGTGCAAATTTTTAGGCCACCTTAGTTAGACCTACCCAGTCAGAAACTCATTTTTAAAAAAATTTGAACCTGTATTTTTTTCAATTACAGTCAATTGAAGCTGACATACAACATTATATCATTTTTAGGTATACAACAAAATGATTAAACATTTATATAATTTGAGAAGTGATCACCCCAATAAATCTAGTACACGTCTGGCATCATACATAGTTATTATAATATTCTTGACTATATTTCCTATGCTGTACTTTATATCCCTGTCTTGTACTTTAATCTCTATTTGTATTACTAATTTTACTTCTCAATCTCTTTATCTTTCCACCCATTTCCCCAACCTCCCTCCCATCTGGCAACCACCAATTTGTTCTCTGTATGGATGATATGCACTCCTATGTTCATTGCAACATTATTTGCAATAGCCAAGATATCGAAGCAACCTAAGTGTCTGTCAGTAAATGAGTGGATAAAGAAGTGGTGCATATATTCAATGGAATATTACTCAGCCATAAAAAAGAATGAAATCTTACCATTTCAACAACATGGATGGACCTAGAGGGTATTATGGTGAGAGAAACAAGTCAGAGAAAGACAAATACCATATGATTTTACATATATGTGGGCTATAAAAAATAAAATAAATGAACAAACAAAACAGAACCAAATCAGAAACTAGAGGTGAGGCCTAGCAATCTGTGCTTTAACCAGCCCTTCAGATGATTCCAATACACAATACATTTTGAAACCCACTGGAATAAACCTTTTGGAGCACCAGGAACTGCAGAGGTGACTATGGCAGCCCTTGAGGACCTCAGGAATATCTAGCCTTGAGCATCTGGAAACTGCCAGTGCGTTTCCATGCTCCCTCTCAAGGAATGACCCTTGATTCAGTCCACATTTTCATGCCAGTAGAAAACACCCAGAACTGTTTGTTATGTGTGTCAGAAGGCCAAAAGCTACCTGACCCTGTAAATTTAGAAAGCATTAAAATAATTAAGAATGGAAAACTTGTATGGTAATCTCTTCATCAAAACCAGGGTGATCAAAACTGCATTCACTGTTCTTCCATGCTATATGACTGACAGCATACATAATAATAAAACGGGTAGCTAGTTTGAAAATTTACTTATTTGGACACGACATCAAGCAGACAATGGGATGAATTCTTCAATTCTTTGAGACAATGGACACCTGTCTTTCTGTTTTTTTGAATGTCAAGCATCAGGACAATCGTATTCCCTCTTCCTTCTACTGTTTTGTTTTGCTCTACTGTTTTCTTCCTGTGCTCATCTCTCCTCTGAGGGTCTCCTCTGTAGTAAGGGAACTTGAGTAGATTATTAAAGGTGAGTTGGGGATCACGTCAAAGTGAGATGTCCACTCACAACTACTTAAGAATATTCAAAAATGACTGCTCTTTCTTAGACTATGATTTTAGAATTAGCTCTGAAGCCCTGTAATATTGCTTGCTGTTACTTTTGGACTCCCCTGTTTGGAGTGGTCAATGGCAAAAGCTATATAGGAAACCACACATTATTTGTGGATAGTTTTATTTTGGCAGGTGATTTGGGTGGTTAATTTATTTCCTTTTTATTTAAATGTTTGTGGATGACAACATACCTTTTGGAAATAAAATCATATGGAAAATAATCTCAACCCTTTGGATCAAATAGGTGAAAAAAGGGAAGGATTTTTTGGGATATATATGCATGTTCTTAGATATATCACACATGATAGAGAGAAAATGAAAAGTTATAGCTCCATTTTCTTGTATCTCTAAGAAGCTATAAAAGTGCATATGTGACTCAGGTCATCTCATAAAGAAAAATAATATGCAACATATAAAATACAGAGATGTTTAATGGGATTATAAAATCCAGACTACCTACTTATTTTCGAGTAGCAAATTTATTCATTATTGTCACTATTAATAATAGTAATATCATTATGAAGCTATGCATGTATTTAAAAACCCACTATTTGCATTATCCACAAAAGATAATTTTCCCTCTGAGATTTAATTGTGGCTTTTGAAGGAGAGAAGTGAAATCATTATGAAATGCTGAGAGATTCATACCTTTCTGCTCATGGGTCTAACACATTAATATTAATGTGAGGATTTTATTTTGTGTGAGAGAGGGAGGGGTTGAATAGAAAGCTCTGTGATGGGCACAAGGTGAGAAAATGTGGTATGCAGCGCAGTGCTCTGACACACAGATCAGTAGCTAGTTTTGGGAGAGGAAAAAGTTCTCCTTTGAGTAATAAAGTATAATATCTCCATTTTTGTTTTGCCCGTAAGTGGGGAATCCACTAATGGAGAGCTATCTCTTCAAGTAACTCCGAAGGCCCCTGGTACACTATCTCAAGAGAGATCTGGAGACTCGGGGTAAATGTGTCAAAACAGCAGGCTTATTCTTGCTCCATTATTTGTGACTGTGCTTATTTATTGGCACAGAGTGCCTCTTGCCTTAATCTTGGGCTGGTGTGGCATTCTCTTCTGCTTGGTTTCTCTCAGTTGAGCACAAGCTGTTGAGGATACAGCAACAGAGAATCCTTTTGAAGTGAGGCACCGTAAGCTCCTTGGCCTGTTTTGCTGGTGCACACATCCGTATGACATTGTGAGAATTTCATACTATTAAGAAGAAATTTTATGAGCAGTAGTGAACTAGTTATTAACAGGTGAGTGAATTGAGTCAGGTAAAGGGGGCACAGGACTTAATTTCTATAGAAAACACAATCTGGATCAAATTTCAAATGCTGATGTGTGTGTATGTATGTTTACGTGTGTGTGTTTAATAAAGAATTTCCCATTGTGTTACTTAAGAGATCTCATGAACTAACTGGATTGAGGACTCACCAGGAATGGGACAGGAGGTAATAAGAAAGAGAATTCAGGATATAACTGTCTTTCATATGACTCATAAACTGAGGTTCTGACTTAGTACCTTGGATACTGTTCTGAGTCAGTACTGAACCACTGCCCCATTCCAGTAATAACATGGAGATAAAATAAAACATCCTTCAAGGAGGCATTTAGTGGTGAGCTAAGGCTGAGAGCCTTCAAGGACATTTATCTCCATAGTACCAACGTTTGACTCTTTGTGGTTTCCACAAATCTCTGTAAAAGGCATTGATCCCCACTGTCAGTGTGATTAGAGGAAGCACTGATGCATAGCATGTTTACGATAAAAAAAAAATTCAACTCATGCACTTAATACATGTCACCAGGAGGATTTCACTCTCTTGGGAAAAGATAAATTTTACTTTTTAAAGAGATGCTTTCTATTTATGATGCTTTGCTTATATAGCTTTGGCTTTTACTTAAGACATATCCTAGTCCGAAGACCAATTTACTTGGTTCTCATCATCCATGTCTTTAAAATGAGATTGTTGTTTATTTAGTAAGTTCTACGCCTCTAAAATTTATGGAATTCTATGATACAGCCATTGTTTGGCATAGCTCTTCCAATGTGCATTTCAGGGTTGACCTGAAAGAGTCAGTGTTAGTAGAGAGATCCTCAAATACTTAGCCTCCCCAACACCTGTTGAACACCCATGTACTTGAAGCTCTTAGTCATTTTTGATGAAAGTGATGTAGAATACAAAACTGTGTAAGTCATAGTCTTTGATCTCTGTGAATATTTGATATATATATATAAATAAATAAAGATACTGTTAAATTCCATAAGGAAGTTACAAAGACCATTATCAAATACACTAGGGTTTCTCAACCTTTACTATTGACATGTCAAAATGAATAGATGGATAATTCTTTGTTATGGAGAATTTCCTCTGCATTAATTGTTGCATGTTTGGAAACATCCATAGGCCATTAGATGCCAATAACATTTCGCCAGTTGCGAAAACCAAAAATGTCTCTAAAGATTGCCAAATATTCCCTACGGGTCAAAATAGCCCTGATTGATAATCATTTCACAAGAGAAAAGAAATTACATCTGTGGAATTTTCAGAGAAGACATTTGAGAGAATTTATTTGACCTGGATCTAAAATTATGAGAAAGAAGGCTACAAATACAGATTGCAATCATATTTTGCCAAGGCCTCGTTACTCTTGCCACTGGGGAGCACCCAAAGTTTTGAGATGATGAATGAGGTAGGGAGTCATTGTAAATATAGACAAGTGGTTGAACATGGTCTTTGGAGTAAGATAAAACTGGATTCAAGCCCTGGATCTAAACTTTACTACTCAATGATTATGGCAGGTAATCTAATACTTTCTGCCTGTGATGATGATTAAATGTAACATATAAAGTCCTTAGTACTGTATTTGTCATAGATGGCATGTACTATGATTATCATGGTGAGTCATGCATCAACCACAGAGTCTTGACACCCTAAAGTCTGCCCAGGAGCTGTGAATTTTGTTGCAAGTATCTTGCTAGTCAGAGAGTAATTCTAACATAATGTGAATGATTTAAGTTTATATTTATTAGATTCAATATTTCTAATAAGGGACTATAACTTACTGATGTGCTTTCTTGAGTATTAGAGAAAAAAAAGTGGAGTTAAAGCCAACATATGAAAATTGAGTTTAACCCTGCATGTGTTCATAGAAGGGTAACACAAACAAATGTCAACCTCAGTGTGCATCAGGGTTAGGAACTATTGCTTAAGCAATTGCTCGGGCTAGAACTAACACCTGAACTTGCCTAGCTGACCAATGTTAAGAGTTTTCAATGCTCTAATGACATTGAGATATGGAAGTCAGCCCCCATCTTGTGGTCTTCATGCTGATGGACTGAGAATCTTGGAACATACGGGTATCTGGCTTTGAACTTTTACTTGGGCAACAACCATAAAAGAAGGGTAGAACTTGGAGTTGGAATCTTGGATATAATATATAAATATAGGGTTTCCCCAAAACTGTATACACACACTGAATAATAATAAAGGTAGTGTTTATTAAAATACATTTCATTTTTAAAATTGAGCTATCAGCCCAACTGGCATGGCTCAATGATTGAGCATCAATTTATGACCGAGGAGACCGAGGTTCAATTTTTGGTCAGGGCACATTCCTGGGTTGCGGGCTCAATCTCCAGTAAGGGGCATGCAGGAGGCAGCCCAGCCAATCAATGACCCACTCTCATAATTGATGTTTCTACTTTTTTCTCTCCTTCCCTCTCTCTGAAGTCAATAAAAATATATTTTTTAAAAAATTGAGCTATCAGCTGTTAAATTGTGTATATGTCTTTTGGGGACCCCCTGTATAAACTGATTATGGAGGTCTAGTGCTTCATATTTTTCAATAAACTTTAGTTAGCTATACAAGTCATTTTTGTTAGCACTGTCTTGATTCAGGTAATTATAGAGATTAAAACCCACAGTTTCCAATATTGAAACTTCTAATCTTGCAATTTCAGGGTATTCAGGTCTTGAAATAAATTGTCATGCCAGAGTTAAATTAGGGAAAATTTATATAATGCTTAAAACTGATGGCAGTCAATTCTCCAAGATGAGCATCTCTTCCAAGCATTGAATATTTTATTCTGGTGGGGAACAATTTTGCTACATGACCTTTTTTCAAGGCTCACTACTTTATGGCACTGGGGTAGGATGTTGCACTGATGCCAAGCCCTGCAACATACATACACAGGTGACTATTGCTAATAGGTGACAGCTCTAGCAGTGGCTACTTAACCATCCCTGGGAGAGGCGCCTGAGGAGAAGGGTGATAAATGTCACAATAGGAGATTAATTGCATATGTTCTGTGTGACATGACATCCCGTGGGATTTAGGAATATGTTTGTGGCTGTATAAAGCATACTGTAAATATCAGGCTCAGCTTTGGCTGTGACCCTGCCAAACACCGGGCTAATGTCATTTGTCATATTCAGACATTGCCTTTTAAAAAACATCCTTGTTCAGGCTGCTACCAAGGTGTGATATGTTTGATGGCTCTGAGGAAATTGTTGTCCTTATACTAGGGGGATAGAGAGACAGAACGATAGCAGAAGAAGGGAGGTGAGGAAATGGACCAGGATCTGAAACGAAAACATGTCACTCAAAGGAATGGGGAAATGGTGTCTTTAGTATTTGATTAATGAAAGTTACTAGACAGATGTTTTTGTCTTCCAAGACTCTGATCTGTTGACCTACGCTTAATGGGATATCTCTGAGAGAAGAGAACCCTACTGAGAGAAGAGAGCCTTAGAATTTGCCAGGGAGGAGGTGGGGTAACTCCAGTGTTTAACTAGAGTGAAGTGCTTTGGATTTCTCATTGAGAGGGAGAAGAGTGAAGTGAAGGCACGGGGTATATAGTGAGAAGAAGTAATATACCATTTCACTGTTGCCCAATTATTAGCATCCTAGACTGTTTACAGCCTCTGCGATTTGGCTTCAGATTTCATCCAAAAGTCAGTATTTGAGTGAAATCTGTATCCCCTGCCAGTCTCCTGAGTGATCTGTTGTTCCTAAACCTCAGCACCCCTTGCTGCAAAGCCTGCATGATTGGTTTGTCTTACTGCATTTCTACCTCTGTGTGTATCTCACACTTGTCAGGCTGAATGGAATTAGAACACATTCTTTCTCGTAGCAGACAGATGTTCAGAGCATGAAATCCCACCCCAAAGTGGGGCTACAGTGTATTTCCTTCCATCTGGCTATTGCAGTGACCAGCAGTAGCTGTAGTCCATTAAGTAATTAGCTTTATTTTGGATAATACTCCTTCCACCTGAGACCCTGGAGGCTTAATTCCATTATGCCTGTTTCTGTTTCTGTGCTTTAACAGAACGTGCCGCTCCTCATGGCTGGTAGTTTAAATTCCTAGTGGCAACAGGAAAGGCATGATACGATATGAAAATACTTCCAAGGGGAAATGAGGCTCACTCTCTTATTGCTCGATTTATTGCAATCACGTGTACCTTGAGCCAAAGCAGAGTATAAGGATCCTGTGTATGGGACTAAACTATGTCAACGCTGTAAGAAGCTGACTCCTCAGATTGGAAGATGAAGATTGATGAGGGTGTTACATGCAATATTATCTCTGTTTCTTCCTTTCCTTCTCTCTTTTATGTGTCTCTCCACCCACTCTGTTTCCTCCTGTATTTCCTCATTTCTAGTCTGTTTCTTCTTTTCCATCTTTTGTTTTCAAGATTAGTTTCAAGTTTTGAAGGTGAGAACTGTACTGTCACTAGGAAGGACAAAAGTGCCTCTAAGGCTCAGCCACATTGCAAGCAAAATTGTTTGCTTTTCTGTGATTTTCTTTGTTTATATTTATTTTAAAACTAGTTATTCTTTTCATTAATTTAGTCATTCATGTATTTATTCCCAGCAATCCTGTATTGTATATTTACTGAGTATCAGATACTGAGAGCTAAGATGAAAAAGAGTAGCCCTTAAAGCACTTACAAATAATTACAAGGATACATGGTATTAGAAAAGGAATATTTGCCAGTGCTAAGAAAATCCAGTAGAAGGAATTTCTAACAGTTGCAAAGAGAAGATATTGGAGAAAGTACCTTAGAAGAGTGATGTTTGAACCCGGCCAGTGTATCTTAGTGGTTGAGCGTTGACCTATGAACCAGAAGGTCACAGTTGGATTCCCAGGCAGGGCACATATTTGGGTTTTAGGCTCGATTCCCAGTAGGAGGCATGCAAGAGGCAGCCAATCAATGACTCTCTCTCATCATTGATGTTTCTAGCTCTCTTTCCCTCTCCCTTCCTCTCTCTGAAATCAATAAAAATATATTTAAAAAAAAAAAAAAAGAGCAGTGATGTTTGGAATAAAACTTAATGGATTAATAGATGGAGAGACTCATTGCAATCAGAGGAATATACAAAGGCATAGAAACATTCAAGAGCTTTGCAGTATGGCATTGAGGAAAATAATTTAATTTTATGTGACTTGAAAAGAAGATCAGAATGGAGTGATTAGGACAAAGTTAGATAGCTAGTTTGCCTGGGAACATTCTGTTAAGTCTCTATTGGAAAATTAACATCAGTAGAAAGTCATACATGGAGATCTATATGTAGGCATTTTCAATAATCTAGGCATAAATAGAACATTTAAATTTGATATGGAATTTATATGTGCAGACTTTTATATGAAAACATGTGTACTTTAGCCTTGTAATGGAAGTTAGAAAATAATTTTGGAGAGAAAGGGAAGCTTTCTAAATAAGGTAGGTTAGAAGTGAGATCTAGTTATCTAGATAGATGGGATAGGACAGGGATGAGTGAGTGAGAGCACAATTCAATTGGTGTTACTGGAATATGACACGAGAGGTAAGAATGATGAGGCTAAAGACAGGTGGGATCAGATCATGATAAATCTTACATTCCATGATCAGAAGCTTGAGCTTTGCCTTGAAGGTGATAGGAGACTTTGAAAGGTTACATTAAAGTAAGTGACACAGGAAAATCTGCTTTGTAAAGACCTTACTGTTAGATCAATGTGAGGATGGGTCTAAGGTAGGCAAGATTAGGAGTAGAGACATGAATGGGAAGCTTTTGAAAAGACCAGCAAGAGATACATAAAGGGCAAATCATGGCAGAAATGATGGTGATAGAGACTAGGCATAGTTACCAACTCAAATCAAGTGATTAACTATGTGATCAAATGAGTTGGTGCCTTGGTTTGGGTTTTTAGAAGTAGATTATAGAATGAGAATGAAAGTGTAAGTAGTGCAGTTTGCACAGGGTGAAGATGCCAGCAGGGAAATGGGGAAGTAAAACAGGGGAGGAAAGTTGGCCAATAAAGGCTACATTTTCAAGCAAATTACCACTATGGGTAACTGGTGCTTAATCCTCCTGAGGAACTTTGCAAGGCAATATAGAGCATATGCTTTAAAGTCATCCCACCCAAGGCATACTCCAGACCAAGATGGAAACATAGGAGGCTCCTGAATCTACCTCCTTCCACAAATGCACTGAATATACAGCTACCAATGGAGCAATTGCCTCTGAGAGAAATACAGAAGCTAATTGAGTGACTCTTACACATTGGATGACTGAGGAAATAACACATTAAAATTGATAGGAAAGGCTGAGACACATTCTCACTATACACCTCAATCCCTGGCACAGCACCATACAATCAGAAGGGAGCCACCAACTTCCAGCTTCTTCCTGAGGAGTGAAGGCAGCTTTTAAGCCTCTGAAAGCTAATGGGGCTTGCATTCATGAATCCCACAGTATTATAGCAAACAAAGCAGATTTTTAAATGGGTTCAGAGCACCCCTGTCCCCAGTGCAGACAGGGGAGGCAAAATCATCATCTCCCAGTGTCTGCTTGGAAGGTGTATGACTGCATAACTTCCCAGCTGCTGTTTGAGGGTCCAGCTTCTCTGATCAGACATCTAGCTGCTGAATGTGACCCTCCCCTTACAGGGTTACTGAAAGAGCTGGTGGTCACTTGCCCCATATTGTCCCTCAGGCTTGCTTTAACAATGAAACCAAGTTGCCACCTTCTTCCTGGAAGGAGATAACCCACACATCTAGTGCTCCAACTCTTGCAGTGGTCATCCAAGGGATACACCTAGCTCTGATAGACAACAGAATTCAGCATCCTTGAGTCTCATAGTACTGTACTAAACAACAACAATAAAAAGCAGTTTTCAAGCAGGTGCTTAAGTACTTCCAGCAGCTATCTCCCCCCAATCTTTGACTTTGTGCAGAAGTAGCAGACAAAAATACCTATCTCCCAGTTTCTGCCTGGAAGCAGTTTGACTACATATTTTCCCAGCTGCTATGTGAGGTTCTGTCTTCCTATCAACCTGCATGTGGGAGCTGACTAGAATTCCCTGGGGTGCCTGATAGAGCTGGTGGGCATGTCCCCTGCTGTCTTTCTCTGGCTCACTCCAAGAGTAAAACAAGGCTTGCAGCTTCTGCTTGGAAAGAGCTTGATATCACATCCAGTACCCCAAGAGTTATGGCTGGCACCCAAGAAAACTGGCTCCCAAATCACCTTGCTCTGGGAGCTGATGCAGCTAGGCGTTCAATCCCCTGGACCACACAAAACAAAGTAGTGGTTCTGTTTAGACACTCAAGATCTCCCAGTGACTATTCCCTTTTTATAAATACAGAGTGAATAAGCAAAAATCAGTTCCTAGTTTTTCCTGATAGCAGCTAGACTGCATATCTAATGTCCAAACTTTCCCAGCTATTGAATGAAAGTTGGACTTCCAATTAGCCTGCATTGGGAAGCTGAAGGGAGAGGCAGTTATCAGTCCTCAGGAAAGCTGAACAAGTATGTGGGCATTTCCTATGCCTTTGGGAAGCTGATGGGTCTTGACACATCCTTAACTACTGGGAGCCACTAATAACAAAGACAGTAGCTTAGACAATCAAAAAGTTTGAGAGGCAACTAGGAGCTTATGTCAGGTTAATTAAAAAGGTTTATCTTCTACATGAGATCAGTCTTTCAAAACTGGGAGAGGTGACTGTTTATCTAAGGCACACAAACCAACACAGACAGTGAAGGAAAATGAAGAAACAAGAGAATATGTTTCAACAAAAGAACAAAATAAATCTCCCGAAACAAATCATAATGAAGCTAAAATAAGGGATTTGTTCAATGTGGAGTTCAAAAGAATAGTCATGAAAATGCTCACTAAGGTGAGCAATGCATAAAGAAAGTGAGAATTTCAACAAAGTAATAGAAAATATTTAAAAGTACCAAAGGGAAATCAGAAAGCTAAAAAATACAACATTTGAACTGTGGAATTCACTAGAGGGGTTTAACAACAGACTTGATCAAGTGGAAGAAAGGATCAGTGAAGTCAAATACAGGGCAGTGGAATTCATTCAATCAGAGGAACAAAGCTAAAAAAAGAATGAAAAAGAGGGAAGACAGCTTGAGACTAGATGGACCAATACATGCATTATAGAGGTCTCGGAAAGAGAAAGCTTATTGAAAGAAATAATGGCTGATAACCTTCCTAACCTGGCTTCTAGATCCAGAAGGTACCCAATTGGGTGAATCAAAAGAGACCAACATCGAGACATATTATACTTAAATTGTTAAAAGTTGAAGACAAAGAGGGTATATTAAAAACAGCAAGAGAAAAGCAACTTGTCACATCTAAGGGGACCTCAGTCCGCAGATTTTTCAGCAGAAATCTTGCAGACCAGAAGGGAATGGGTTAATATAGTCTAAGTGCTGAGAGGAAAAACTGCCAATCAAGAAAGTTGTATTCAGCAAAGTTATCCATCAAAATTGAAGGAGAGGTTTGCAGTAGCAAATCAGGATAGCATTCATTGAAATGATAATGCCCTAAAGAATAAAGCAGGAAACACATATTCTGTCAAAGGTGATTAAAACTGGGATTTTTGTCTTGGTTCAATGGCTAGATGTAAATTCCACTAATTTAGAGACTATGAGAAGAGGAATAGGCTTAGGAAGAAAATAAATGTATTCAATTTTTACATATTATCTTTAAGGTCTCTACATACAGAATATTCAGTTAATTATGGGTTTTAAGCTTAAAAAAGAGATCTGGAAAAGATTTAGGTTTAGAAACCATGAGCCTATAGATAATGTTGAAATCATTTGGACAAGTGGAGTCATTAAGGGAGATTGTACAAACTGAGAGGAACAGTGGGTCAAGGAGAGAACTCGATATCATCAACGCTTCAATCTTGTTGGGAGGAACAAGTATCTATGACAGAGAAGGAGAGAGAGAATGGACAGTGGTACATGGAGAACAAGGATAATATAGAGTTACAGAAACTAAGAGACTGGAGATTTTTAATCTCCAGTCAACAGTTTTAATTTAAATCAAGAATAAATAGAGGTTTAATAATGTACAGATAACTAATAATCATTTGGTCTTTAGTTATTCCAGTAAGAATAGTTTTCAGTAAAAAGGTAGATGTAAAATTGCAGTGGTCTAGAAATGAGTCTACTCTTCTGTCAATGAGACGAGATTATGATAGCTAGAGGGAGAGTTAATTTTGAGCCAAGGTTAATGGCATAGTCATAGGCCAGTGGGGGAAAGAGTCAGTGAAGAGTAACAAGTTGAGTGCAACGAGAGGAGAAGGACTCCATAGTGGGGCAAGGCCCCAGAAGAGGCAGCACTTAATTGTTTAGGTGAAGGGATTGCTTAATCAGAAGTAAGGATACTTCATCTTATAAGACAAAGAAAGAGGGTAAGGATGGGTATGGGTGAATTTAAGTTAGTTGAAGGGGACAAGAGGAAACTTACAGAAGATTAGATCCTGCAGCCTTGGTGCTCTTGATGCTTTAGGGGACCAGATGCTCTGCTGAGATCACATGGAGTCTGGAGGAGAATGATTAAGGTTTGGAAAAGTTGTAAAAATGGGAGTGGGAACTGTCTGAGTTTAGATAAAAGGCTGAGACTCCACTGATTTTACAGATTGAAGATTTGTAGTAGTGTAATTACCTGATTTTTCCAAGTAGTGCTATCTGAATGTAGAAACAGAAAAGATTGAATTGTACTTTGATCTCTGCAGGTGAGGTCCATAAGACAGGGATGCAAACGCCCTTTAGTTTCCTTGCATCCATGCTACATGTCCAATGTGAGTTGGAGATCGGGACATTCTGCACATTGTAGTCATTCCAGAACTCAGGCTGATAGAGGATCCATCTCATGATCCTCATAATCTCCACAATCACTATCACAAGAGAAAAAGATTTTGGCAATTCCCATACTACTTCCTAAGCTTTCACCCAGAAGTGACACACATTTAAGCTGTTCACATTTTATTAAACACATCAAACCACCTTGTCACTCCTAACTTCAGAGTGGAAAAGAAAGTATAATCCTATCTTGTGCTCAAAATGAGAGACAATATTTGTAGACAGCTCCAATGAATACTTTTACTCAGGCTTCTATGATAATGTACTTTGCCATTCAGGTTCTCTTACTATCTTCTGCCTCCTCCAGTCCTAGCCTGTTTATCTACTATCTGCCCATATATTCCTTGGCTAAGTATTCTTCAGTTGTTTTCCTGAGTGCTCACTCTCTCTAGTCTTCAGGTGATTTTCAGATTCATGATCCATGTCTTGACATTACCACTTTCTCTAGCCCCATACTATTAAATATGAAATATCAAATCCTATATATTTCCACTTGCATATATTGCTTCCACCCCAGTTAAATAGTATCTAAAACAATAGACACGAACTAACTTCTACTGTATTTCACTATTTTTCTGAATGGTTCTTTCTTCTGGAGATACTGCTTCCTAGCCTTAGAGGCCTGTCTATATTCTCTTTCCCTTGAACTCAAGTGTCTGTTTTTACTTCAGTATTCATAGATATACACATAGTAAGTGTTTAAAAAGTACTGGCTGGTGATTTTATTTTTGTATTTTTTCTCTTCAGTTCCTTTATTTCTTTAGGCTTCAAAGAATAACACTAGAACCGCTTTCCAATGAAGCATTTTCCCCCTATACATATTTTTTACTGAAGCCAGAGTGGACTAAAAAAGTTAATAAATTACAAGTGTACACCTGTGTAGCTATCGCCCAGATCAAGAAATAGAATACTATGATTCCTCAAAAACTATCCCATGCCCCTGACAGACAATGCAGCATCCCACCCCCAAGGATAAACATTGTCTACCACCATAGATTTATTTTGCCTGTCTCAAAAATGTATATAGATGGAATCATATGATATGTACTCCTTTGCCTTTGGATTATTTTGCTCAATATTTTGTTTGTAAGATTCATCCATACAGTTGCATGTATCATTGCTCTGTATTTATTACATAAATATAGTTTATCCATTTTACTGTGAACGCTCATTTGAGTTGTTTTCAGTTATATGCTGTTATAAATAGGGTTGCTATGAACATTCTTGTACTTGTGTTTTGTTAAGTTTATACATGTACTCCCATTGGAAAATAAGTGGCATTTATGGGTCATAGGGTATTTCTGTGTTGAAATTTACTGCTAAATTTTTTCAAAGAGGTTATACCAATATATACTCACACCAGCACATATAAGAGTATCGACTATTCCATGTCCTTGCCAACATTTGAAGCATTTGTCTTGTATTTTGGCCATTTGGTTGGATGTTTTATGGTAACCTTGTGGTTTTCATTTTAATATCTCTGATAATTAGAGAATTCAAGCACTTTTTCATGTGTTATCAAGATTTATATATCTTCTTTTGTAAAGTTACAGTTGAAGTTTCATGCCCATTTTTCTATTATCCGCACTGTTCTTATTGATTTATAAGAATCATTTATATGTTAACGAATAAGAGTTTTTTGCCGAATATACCGCACATCACATGCAAAAATCCGTTCCAGATGGATTATAGAACTAAGTGAGGATGGTAAAACAATAGAATATCTTTAAGGCAAAGAGTCCTTAAATAGGACATAACAAGGGTTAGAGATAAAGGAAATAATTGCAAATTTGAACTACATTAAATTGAGAACTTCTGTTCAACAGTCTGTATTTGTTTGTTTTTTTATCTAGGAGGTTTGACTAGGGTTTTTTTCTTCCCCAAACACTTCTGCTTTCTGCCTATATCTGTGGAAAAATGTCTCACTGCATTAAAAAAAAGAAAGAAAGCAGCATGCAATTATAAAGTTTTTATTTTATTTGTAGTTTTATTTAGGTTCATGCTTGGAGAGTTTCCAATCTTAAGAAAATTATTTCGTGAAGTAAAAAATCAATAGCCAGACCATCACTAAATTTATAACTAAACCATATCTAATTGAAGTATGAAAATGATAATTTTGGAGTGATTTCTCTCATTCCATATATGTATTCTGTTTAAATATGGCTTGAGGATTAGAGTTACGTAGACTCTGGAAAACAAGGATTTGGTTTACATTACAACCTCACATTAAGGTGGCTCACATTAAATTGTTCTTGGACATGGCTCGATTAGTAGACTAGTGCCACTTTTTTTTTTTTTTTCCTATCACATGTATTGGTAAAGGGAACTAAAGCCTCATTTCCCTTAAACTTTCTAAATTGGACTATGTTTGATAACTTACAAAGAAAGGAGAAAGGTAAGGTTGACATGAGGCTTAGGGACAATTTATCCTGTTCAGACAGTGGAATCAAGAATGTAATTCAAAAGCCCTGAAGTACAGGATTCAAGAGAATGTGATTGAAGTCTTAGCTGTAGCACTTAAAAACCAGGTGACTTTAGTCTGGGTTTATTACTTGTTTGTGCCAATTTTCTTTTCTTATAATGAGATAATTGTACTTAGAGTCAATTTCGGAGTTTTAGGTACCTTATTATGGTGTGAGGGATAATGACATTTTCTTAACCGAACAATAAAGAGGAGAGAGTAAAAAGAGTGATACTGGAGTGGCCTTTCCTATTTGCCATAAGAGCTTGTTGTTTGCTCAAAGAGCACCTGGAAAAAGAATGGGGAGCCAGGATCCCACTTTAATTAGCGCCAGCTTCTCGAGGGTTCTATGTTCAGGGCAGGCATTCGGAGGAGCGAATGTGGGCAGGAGCCCACAGTGCCCTTCATGCACAGCTACTCTACCCAGAAGGGGGTAGACGAACACCTTACATACAGAATTCAAAAATGGAAAAGTTTTGTTGTTGTTGTTGTAACGAAAGAAAGAGCACTTACCAATAAACAAAATGCAGAAAAACTGCAAAGAACTGAGAAGGAAGAATTAGAAACCTTCGAAGATTTTCACAAAGATAGGATGAAAAATACTTATGTTTATGGCTGGTTTCAAAGGAAAGGGGAGATGTAATGAATACGGTAATTACAAATGTGTGAGCTGGAGAAACTGGCAAAGAAAAGAAAAATAGCCCAAAGGTGAATAAAAATAAGGGGGAGAGTCTTGGCACTGTGAATTAGAGAGAGCTAAAAGTGAGGTGCTGATGTCGAAAATGCAGAGGAGAAAAGTGAAAGACGGTGCACTTATGAGTTACTCTCTAGAAACAGAACCAGTTCCTATCTTTAGGGGAGTAGTGATGGATAACTAGTGGGGCGCTGGCATTGCTTATGTATTAATTATCCTTAAAACTGTCAGGAGCAGCTCTTATTGTGGGGATCATTTCAAAAGCCCCAAGGCCACTGTAGGAAGGAAAGGAGATGGAAGCTTTATACAGTAGGTGTGAGAATTAGGGGTGGAGAGCCGCTTGGGGGAGGGGTGCTGTAAATAGAGTCTCATTAGCACAGTCAAGCTTGGTGCCTGATTAATTATGGAGCACTTGATAAATAACGTCCTGAAGTCATGGAAATCAGGAGAATAGGTACAGATAATTGAATGGAATTGAAGAACTGGCAGTGTTGAGAGCATCATTAATATATTTTTGCTGTTGTTGTGCTTCTTGGCATCTGCCCTTGTCACAACTGACTCTGGGCTTCAGCTGCTGCACATTTGGGTGGGAGAAAGGAAAGAGACAGGGAAGGATGTTGGCAAATAGAAGCCGCCGTCCTTTATGGAAGCCCAGAGGCCCACTGGGTGTGCAGCCACGCCTGTCTTCCCCAGCAGTCCTGTCTTTATCTCTTTGCATTATGCAGAATTAACTTTTGCCTCAAGCGTGTCAATACCCATTTTCTCTAGAAGGTCAGCCTGGGTTTGTGACAACAGTTTGGAAAATGGGCCATTTGGGATTGTGCTGAGAAATATAATCTGTAGCACATGTCCTCTCTGAAGATATCCCTGCCCCTGGTCATTGGCCTGCTACCTTGAATCCGACAAGTCAAGTTTCTGTTTTAGACAATGTACTGAGCATTATGCCTATCCGAGATCTGGACGGATACCCTTTGCTTGGCATTGTACACATATCTTCAAAAAAATGTGAATCTTTTAGTTATCAAATTTTTTTTGTTCCCCTTTTAGATAACTGAGCTTTTTAGGAATCTTTGTGTTTTATTAATTAATAGGCTGGAAATAAAATTATGAGAGAAAATTTGCAGTACAAGTACCTTCAGATTAGTCTAGGAGGAAATTTGATGAAAGAAAGCAAGAAGTGATAGTCATTCCTTATCTCTCCCTGGAGGAGGGGAGTGAGCCTACCCAGGGAAGGTGCTGCCCTGGTGCATAGATTGAGCTGCTTCCTGAGACCTGAATGTGTTCTAGGTCACTGGGGTGTTGCTTGACAAGCTCAGCTCTGCCTGTGGCCTGCAGCAGGGTGGTGTGGAGATAGGGGTCTGAACAGAGGATGCCCAGGTCTGAGAAGCAGCAGCTGCCTTTGCTGGCTTTTTAGTGCAGATAATAAAATAGCTTAGAGAGTATCACATGGGATAGAACTTGTTCTATAAAAAATGCTGCCACTTAGGATACTGCTAAGCTTTATCTACCCTAAGTGTTTTTCTCAGTTAACATTTTCTTTCTTTTTCATTTTTGTTAAAGAAATAGAAGAAACAGTTCAGATTGAATAAAAATTGACCAAAATGCTCATTAGAACACAAGCTCACTCAGTCTCGCTCACAATTTATTTTATTTTCACAGAAACCACAATGAAACCTTCCTTATACAATAGCCATAGGACATGGATAAACTTAGGGTCTGAACTCTAGAGAGTGCTTGTAAGCAAATGGGTAGAGAGAGTGGTTCTCTATAGTTTAGGGGTCTTTTCTTGAAAATCTTTATGCTCCATCTGCTTTGCCTCAGCCAGGAACTTTTCTTTTGTTTCCATATATTTGTGGAAAGCTTATTCAAAGGTTATTATATTTTTTAAGCACTCTAATGTTTCCCTTGGTGTTGAAGAGTGATGTTTCATGAAGTTTTTCCAGGTAAATCACACAGTTCTTCCATACTTTGAGTGGACCAAGCAGAGGCTCTAGAATGGCTTGTATATGAAAACAAGTCAGTCAACTAATATCAAATATCTACTAGGAACAGGGTAACATGCTATATCCCAAGATCTAATGTGACTGGATTTTGACAAGATGTGTTTCTTAAAATTTCAAATTTCATAAATACCCAATAACCTAGAATCTTTTAGGATAGCCATATTATTAATCTCGAAAATCCAGGCAGAGATCTCGTGATTTAACCTAAACTCTTTAGCTAATGAGGCAACATGTGTGTGTTTTTGTTGTTGTTGCTGTTTTTATTTTGTTTTTTTAATGTGAGTCTGAAATTCAGGCTTAGACAGAAGCAACGACTACTTTAATTTAGTTGTTGTTTTTATTAAGTTTTGGCACTTCACAATTTACCAGTAGGCACAGGTCAACAGAAGGCTGTGAAATGAAACCTCTAGATAAGTTGACATTTATTCTTTGTTGAGCCTCGTACTTGCTTCACTGATTTGTTCTAGAGTCCTCATGGAAATTCCTAGGGCAATGCACACTCAGCTCACAACCACCTTGAACCACTAGGGGGAAAAATGCATGAAAAATGGATCTCAGGCCCTGAGCAAAAGCACTATTTTTTTCATAGATTCATTTTTCAGAAGTTACACATGACACTGAAATTAAAAATTGGAATTTCAATAGGTTACCCGCTGAAGTCATGGGAATCAGGAGAAAAACTTCTCATTTTATCCACTCTCTATCCCTAAATTTTGTCAGGAATTGTGACGAGAAAATCTAGACAATGACTTTTTAAGAATGTATATTTTTTCTCTAATTGCCTTTATCAGTTTTCAAATTCTAATATATTTAAAGGAGTTTTCTTCCAGGAAAATAGTTATCCACCAGTTGTTTTTCAAATCAGTATTACTAGTAATAAACCTAATCTCAGTATGCTCCTCTTTCTTACACAGGCTGATCTTACTCATAGATTATCATGCTTTCCTATAACTTGATAAAGGAAAGACCACATCTAGACACTGCAACAATTCAAATATAACAGATACTGATTCAGTCTCACTTTTTATTTATTGTGCCCCACAGCATCACTTTCATTTATAAACACCATCTCATTGGATGTGTTAGTTCAACTTGTGGTTACCTATGCATTTTTTAACTCATTTGATGCAATTCTCTTTTAAACTTTTGTGCTTAATTCTCTTAGTCTAGGGAAGAAAATAGTGAAATAGTTGAGGAGATTTAATGAGCGTACTTTGTAATTTAAGAATGTAAATGAAGTTGTTGCTAGAATTGACATCTTTGAGCCTCAGCTCCTTACTATGTTTTCTTAAAGAAAGCATCCAGCACAGAAGAGCAGTAGACAATCAGATGTTCAGATATTTTGTCAACATGTTGTTAAGTGTCCAGATGTTTAGGAAACATCTGGTGTTTGACAATTTTGTTTATTCCCACAACTGTTTAGTGTTACATAGGCAGAGATATTCCCTTAATTTGAATAATCCAATAATCTTTATAGCAGTGGATTTCATATTGCATGCCGAAACTCATAGTAAGAAATGTATTTTATATCATGACCTATTATATTTGTGCAAATTCACACCTATATCCATATCCCCCCACATACAGGTATGTAACTGAAAAAACAGCTTCACAAAGTAATACGTAGTCTTACTACATGTGATGAAATTTTTTATTTTAATTCTATTCCACTCAAAAAAAAAAAAAACACCAAGTAATTCTCTATATTATTTTCATTGCCTATGGAATTAATAGGTTGCAACTCCCATTTCAAAAACTTTTATTAGAGTGTACCTCCAACCTGGGGTGTCTCCCTTAAGTATAGACATATCATACTTATATGTAACCTTCCAATAACCAGAAAACTAGTGCAGTGCAAGCTTCAGTCTTGACAAGTACACAATATATATTCATAGTGTACTTCTTGAGTAATGTAAGGATCTTTTTAACTCTTTCAGGGTTCCCACCAAGGGAAAAAAAAAAGCAAGTTGGAGTTAGAAAACAGTATGTCCCATGTTTCATTGCTTTTCAACTGTTTTAATTGCCAACATTAGTGAAGATTCCCTGGAGAGAAAAAGTAGCTGTCAGTAGCAGGAGATAAGATGCCAGTTCACTGAGGAGCTGTCAGCAACCTGCACCTGTAGATGCCATTTCCCAGTGTCATCCTTTATTTAATACGTGTGGAGGAGCCTCAGTGTACCACATTTGGTTCTGTAGGTGGGGAATGACTTACTGCCCTATTGTCAGAAGGCTCATTAATCTTTTCTTTTATGAATACTTAGGACTTACACATTACTTGCTTGCATTAAACCCATCACCTGCATCATGTCTTGGTGACTTACAGGTCAAAATGTCATATGATGTCTTATTTACCTGATAGTCTCCTGTAAAAAGTATTTAGGCTTCTCATTCAACTACTGACCATTTGTTTTCTAGATGTAAATCAGATCTCTTTAGGGTCCTCATTACCTTCAGAGATTCAATGAAATCATTAAGTCTGGTTACTCTTATAAATTCCAGAGAAATTAAAATTTCTCCTGCCCTTTATGACAGCTACAGAAGAAGAATAAACCTCAGGCTTTCATACAATACACAAATATTTTATTTCTGCAAATATTATTTGCAAATTTCTTAAATAAGTCCTGATTTTATTTGAAGATATTTTCTCATTTTCTCTCGTTATGGAGAGATACGCAACTTCTTCTCATCACTTTTGTAAACATAAAAACAATGTAAACCCCACAACTCCACATATTTATGCATTTAATAGAAGGATGAATAATCCCAATCTCATAAGTTTTTCCTCAACTATTTTCAATAAGCATTATCCTTCTATCTCTGTGTTTTCCTAAGTTATTGTACTGCCTTTTCGTTCTGTCCACTATTGTGGAGACCAGAAATCTAGCAAGAATGCTAGTCAGGCTTTGTTATAACCACGAGGGTCAAGTTTACTAAACCTTAGCCTTCCAATCATGCATCCCAGCTTTTTCTGAATCAATGATTTATACAGAGTAGATGCCAAGTACATACTTGTTCAGTGGATAAGTTAACTGCATTGCTATTTAACCAATAAATTGACTTCTGGATTTGTATATTTGTCTTCTCATTCTTTATTTTTTTGTAATCATAACATTATTTATTTATTTTCCTAGAACTTCCTATTTGTGCTTGGCTCCTCTCATTTCTCAAAATAATTTGAGAAATCTAATTTCTCTTTTACTCATAATGCTGTGTCATCTAAAGAATTAATAATCAATTCTCCAACTCTGTTATTCAGATAACCAATGAATGGTCTTGTTTCTACTACTGACTCATCTTGAATATCAATTATTAAATGTATCCAAGATTATAATGTCAATGGATGAATTCTTCATATACCCTTACAGTCAGCTGTCTATATAATACAGGAAACTAGTGGGCCTGTGATCCTGATACTTCTCAGTGTATGGAAATCCCATGGCAGCTGTACACCTACCAAAATTCATTGAACCATGTTAGGAATTACAAAAAACTTTGGCCATATGGAAAATGCATTGGCTGCTCATTTGTTTTCATATGGTCTATTGTAGTCAAAATTAAGTTTGTTTCTTTTTCCTTTTATGGAGTATCACACTTGGTCAGATTTAGTTCATTTCAATGTTATTGTGAAGAGATATGATACACTCTAGGTACTAACTGTACATACTAACTGAACTCTAGGATAAAAATGTTGGCTGGGAGGAACACTTGATTGTTTGTGTTCCATGATTATGTTGGAGTCAAGGTGATGGAGACATCTGGTAATGAAAGAACACAAGGAAGAAAATATTCTCCAAGTTTGAGAATTTTGTTTTAGACTTTTGGTATGAAAAGTAGAAGATGGACATGAAAATATGACTAGAAAATCAAATATAGCATTCTGCTATAGAGGACCAGTAGAGATAGTTAATCGTCCCTGGGCCGTGGTGAACACTGGGAAGAGAATCATGAAGAGAAAACAGGGCTTTCTGAGTCTGAAATATAGGAGGAAGAGTAGTGAACTCCGAGATGACACAGTGTAGTATTTTCCACATGTATGATAGAAAGTTGAGTTAATTAAATCTCAACCATTTCTTCTAGGTTCTCAAGAGGAATCTCAGCTAGTTGTAAGTTTTATTAATATATATTATGTTTCAACATACATCTTGCACATAGGTTGTTTTTTTTCCCCCTTCAAGTGATTTATTTTCAAATATGTTATTAGTAGGAATGCATAGGTTCATCAACAAAGGAGAAATAAGGCAGAGATTCCTATAAATGGATCTAGTGGGGCAATATTTAGAGTTTTGTTTATCTTGTTAGCGTAGTCTCTTCCATTACTCACTAGTTATCTATTGACTTCATACTCTTTGCAGCTGAGAATAGAGAGGGATTAAAAAAAGTAATGTAAAATACAAAGCCTGCCCTCCAGATGTTTACAGATTACATAGGAATGAAGGTTGTATTCATATGAAACAGTGCATCTTGATAGGAGGTAGTATTTATTTAGGGACAAAATTAGCAATAAAAAATAAAGCAATAAAGGGCAATAAACAATAAAGTACAGACTCTTGTAGGCTTGGGAGAGGGATTAGATAATAAAGTTGTAAGAATTATCACTTCATCCCTTCCCCAGCTTACAAGAGTCCATATTTTACAGTTTATTGTTAACTTTGGCCTTAAGCAAATACCACTTCTGATCATGATGCACATTTCATATGAGTATGACTTGCATTCCTATGTAAACTGTAAGCTTCTGGAAAGCTGCCTCCATATTTTACATTTCTGACCTATAGGGTATTGTGTTAAGTGAAATAAGTCAGTTAGAGAAAGACAAATACCTTATGATCTCACTTATATGTGGAATCTAAAGAAAAATAAGTGAATAAATAAAATTGAAACACTCATATATACAGAAAACAGACTGATGGTTGCCGAAGCAGAGTGGGGGGCGATTTTGGGGGAATGGATGGAAGAGGTGAAAAGATTAAGACATACAAATGCGTAGTTACAAAATAGTCACAGGGATGTAAAGTACAGCACAGGGAATATTGTCAATAATATTGTGATAACTATATATGGTGCCAAGTGGGTACTGGAAATATCAGGCAGGAACACTTTCTAAGTATATGATTGTCTAATCCTTATGCTGTATACCTGAAACCAATATAAAATAATATTGAAAGTAAACTGTAATTAAAAAATAAAAAATTAAATGTTTTAAAACATAGAAGACATTTATAGTGTCTGATACATGGCAAATTCTCAATACATACTAGCTGGTATTATTCACAAGTAGTAAAAGCAAGAGATCCCTTTTCTCTATTGGATACGAAATAAAAAGTTTTGAAATAAGAAAAAAGAATTACTTCAAACAGTAAACTTGCCTTAGGCCATATTTTGGGACAGTGCTCTCCCTGTCGAGGAGAAATTAATGAAGCTTCAGTTTATCCATCTAGGTGACTCAGAACCACATTAGTATGGTTTGTCGAGCTATATCCTGTGCCCCAGTTCTAGTGCTTGGTCCCCTCTGTTTAACTTGGGACAAAGCCATAGTCATGTACCCTGCTGCCAGTTATTTAACTTTGTTCTCCTATGCTTTTGGTGCCTTTGCCTTTCAAATAAGGAATGTAAATAGAATTGCCAAGCCAAGAAATGAATTTGTGGATGTGTGTTTACACACAAAGCATGCTTTTGCTGACTTTGCTGCAAATACTTTGAATATAACAGTTCTATGAAGATAACACAAGGTAGTGGGTTAGCAGCTGGGCATGTCGGAGGGCCCTGGGCCTTTGTTTGTGGTATTGTTTCTGAAATGTTTTATCATAAATAGAGTTCAGTCAACAGAGACAGAATGATGCCAATGGAATGGTAGAATAATGAGGGTTGGAGACTAGAGGCTAAGATGAAGGTGAACATTGCCTTGCCTGGCCCGGTGTGGCTCAGCGGTTGAGCGTCTACCTAGGATCCAGGCGATCGGGGTTCGATTCCCGGTCAGGGCACATGCCTGAGTTGCGGGCTCGATCAATGACTCTCTCATCATTGATGTTTTTATCTCTCTCTCTCCCTCTCCTTTCCTCTCTCTGAAATCAATAAAGATATATTTAACAACAACAACAAATAAAAGATGAACATTGCCTTTATTGAGAGGGCAAAAGTAAGGTAGACGCAAGAGTGGATGGAGTCCTGTAGGACAGAAACCATGATGCATCTTTCGTTGTGTCCTTAGTATGTAACACAGTATTTGGAACATAGTAGATATAAAACAAAATCTACTGAGTGACTGATTGAAAGAGAATATCAGATTTGAGATTTTGGAAGTGGATTAATTTCAAATGAAGATAAAAGATAAGGGGTGGTGCCACCAGGGGATGCCAAGGATGAAAAAATATGACACCAGAACATCTCCTGGACATTGAGGAATTGGGAGCCAGAGTTTTGCCTGGAGGCAAGTGATTTCATTACACAGAAGAGGAGAAAAGAGAACCTCAAAGATAATAAAACTAGAAAGTGTATTTGAAACTCATGGGGACCAAAGAATAAGCAGATCTCTCATCTCAGCCCTGTGAGTTGAAGGTGGTGGAGTACAGAGGAGTGATAGGTACAAATGTAGAGAAGACTGGATATAACCTGGTAATTTTGGTTAAAACATGTTGGCCAAGACCAAGAAATGGGCTTAATAGAATATGTTAAGGATTTTTTTTTTAGACGAGAATAGAGACTCTAAATAAAATGCCAACAGAGTGCCAGTCTTAGAAAATGAAAGCCTAGGAATAATAGCTTATACGAATAGGGCTGAGAATACCAGAATAAAAAGGAAAATAATAGGAATTAATATAAATGGTATCAGGGAATAGGAAAAAATGACTTTTTAAATCTAAAACATTTATTTTGCTACAATTCCTGGGTATCCAAGTGGAAATATCCAGTGAGCAAATGAACATGTTTGAATGCAATTACTTAAAATGTTTCATAATATCTATTGTTTTGACTACTTTCTTTTCAATGTTTAATTTTTTTTTTGCAAAGGAAATGGGCACTGTTACAAAACATAAACAATCATTCAAAGCTGGAGAAGAGTTTTAGATTGTTTAAGGACATAAAGCTGTATTTAGTGAGCACTTATTTACTGAGTCAGGCACAGTTTGGAGAGCTTGAAAGACATCAATTCATGTGATCCCTCCAAAAGGCCCTGTGGAGTAAGTACTAGTATCATGGAGTAGAAAAATAAATTAGCTCACGTTTACATAGAAATTCAGTTTTGGAGCTGAGGTGGGACCCTAACTACCAACCTTTCTCTGGTATTGTGCATGTCCTCTTCTTGCAGAGATTATTCATTTTCTGCCTTTAGCAAGAACAGGCAGAATGGATTAAACAATAGAGGGAGTAAACACTGACAGGATGATGTGAGCCAACCTGCAAGCATTACAAAGGGATGGAGGATGACTCATCATAATTCAGTGGGATGATAAAATGTGATGGATTTCCTAACACTGACAGGCTGGTCCCATTCTTTCTTATGCAGCTCAATACACTGGCCTGCAAGGTCCAGCACGACTTCTAGTGTTAGAAGGTACTATAACACTGTCAATTACTCACTCAAAGGTGAGATGAACTGGGTTACAGGTAATTCCTAAGCTTTTTCTAAAAAGATCAGAGTTGGTTGTCTATACAATCTTAAATTCTCTTAATATCTACAAAATATTTTTTATTATAGGCCTAGGAAATGAGAGGTAGTATATTTAATGACGTTGAGAGATTTTAGTTCCATAGATTGTAATTTACTTGAGAGCTATTGGGAACAGGGATCAGATAATTTCTACTAGTAACATGCCTAACAAACAGATTCTTCATAAGTGTTTATTGAATTGAATTAAATTTAATTAACATAGAGCCAATAAAACATTTTATATGGTATGTATAAAATTATAGACTCTTTGTAACACAAATTTGAAATGTTGATTTAGATCTATATTTATTGAGTTGGAGTGGTGTTCACAATGTACCATTGCATAAAAGAAGGAAGGTTCCAAAGTATAATGGATACTAAGATTACATTTGTGTTATGTAAGTAGAATACTACGTATGGATAGCGCTTTTTAATTGAACAGGCTTGAGGCCATATAACAGTGGTTGAGTATATGGCATGAGACTGCCAGAAGTTTAATTCTAAAAACCCCTCCTATCAGTTGTATAACTCTGAGCAAACTACTTAATTTTTCTGTGTTTTAGTTTCCTGATTTTTAAAATGGGAAGTCATAGAACCTGCCTCATAGAGTTATCATAAACATTAAAAGAGATCTTAAGTATGAAATTTTTAAATATAGTATCTGGTTTATATAAAACATCCATAGTTTAATTATTAGCCTTATGACTGTGAGAGAAATGCAGAATAAGATTTACAAAACTGTTAGCATGTGTCTTTGTCTTTTTCCCTATGTTATTGGTTTAAGCAAGCATACTATTTTACAGGTAGATATGAAAGCAAATTTTTTGTTAACTTTGAGGAATAAAATAACAGAATCTTTGTGTTGGAAGGGAATTTAGATGGTATTTGTCCCAATTTCCCAAGTATAGGAACCCCCAATTTAACTTTCCTAACAGATTGACTTTGAACATCTATGACAAGTCCTCACATTACTTATCTTATAACTAGACATATAACTTATTTGAGGGCAGACCCTATATCCTCCAGTCTTTTTGACTGCCCATGGGGTAGTCATTGCATAAATACCACCATAATGTGATATGCTTAGAGAAATCCAGAGGTTGGCATTTCCATCCCAAGGTGTAGCCAGCCACCCTTTCCAAAGACGTACTTTGATTCTTAAATACAATTCTCATCCTTCCTTGACACCTGAGAGGCCTCCTGGGAGCTGAAGGAAAATGCCATTTCTTATCACTCTCTTGGGTCTTTTTCACAAGAAGAACATATATACAGAAGAGTTTAACTTACCTTGGCATTATTAATCTTAACAACCATCTCCCAAAATAGTATCCTGAGTCCTTAAAAAACAGATTAAGAAGATTACAGTACAAGGAGTCCAGCACTAAGGCTGTCCATGAGGGAATGTCTACTGGGGCAACCCTCTCACAAGTTGCCCCCACACAAGTAAGTATTTCATGCAGTAGTTCCCAGAATCATCTAGAGATCTGGGGTAGGATAGGGGAAAAAAGAAATCTGTACTTTAAAATGTGTATTCTAGGTTACCCTTTAGACCTGGGGTTTTAACCTACTGAACTGCAACTCCCCATCTTTGCCCAGACTCCAATTACCTGTGGCCTTAGCCATGCCCAAGGCTCTTTTGGGAGTAAATATTTAGTCAAGAAAGTACTCTGTCTTTGGGAAGAACTGTGTAGTGGGAGCTTTGAGAAGGGAAGCACTAAAATATCTGTGGAAAGAATCTAGCTAAATTAGAGATAACATATCATGCAGCTTTCAAAAGACCAGAAGCTATATGCAGTACTTAAAAGTACACGTACAATGGAAAAGAT
Source organism: Miniopterus natalensis (assembly GCF_054644295.1). Classification (NCBI taxonomy): domain Eukaryota; kingdom Metazoa; phylum Chordata; class Mammalia; order Chiroptera; family Miniopteridae; genus Miniopterus; species Miniopterus natalensis. Next base: position 41,114,492 of record NC_142086.1, on the reverse strand, counting down.
TGGATACGCTCCGCTTCCACTTTGACAGGGATTAAAGAGATTGGGCTTGCTTTTTGCCCACTCACTACCTTGCTAGTGTGAAGTGAGCCCAGATCTTAATCACCCCATGTTCCTAGATAGGGCTAGAGAACAGGGATAGAGCAAACCATCTCAGCTCAAGCAACTGCTCTTAAGAATACACTCCTTAACCTCCCCTTCCTTCTTTCTTTTGGTGACCTCCAGGATTCTGGGCTTTGCTTGCCTATTTGGACTTAAGGCAACCCTAACTTACCTCCTTCTTTAAGTTGACCTCTCTTGGCTGGCCCTGTTAAAAGACACTAGGGCTCTGCTGGGACAGGGAATTTAAAAATAGCAATGTTGAAGACTGTGTCAAAAGACCAGTAGATGCTCTTAAAATATCTTTCTGAGCTTCTGGAAGACTCTTTCTATCAGAGAGATGAGAAAATTTTTGGACTCTGAGAAATACTAGTTTGCTGTGTTTATTCTGAAGTACTCAGAAGAAGACATATACTTTATGTGGCTTTCTTTGCACAGCCAATGCAACATCATGACCCAATAATAAATGCAATACTGTTGGCAGCATTAATCCTTATATGCAACCAAAAGCTGCCGTTAGCTATTGAAAACTGTTGAAATCCATGGATGCCTGCCTGGTCCTGCTCCGGCAACTTGCTAGATCTATACTTGGGTTCCTTCATCTATAGAATGGGGGCAATAATTGGTCTTGCCTCTTAGTGAGGATTCAGTGAGTAAGTCCTTAGTCAGGTTCAGTTACTTTTACTACTTTCCTTCCCTTACCATCTAGCTTTTGTGTTTCTCAACCAACTTCTTCCTTCCCACCCCTAATAAGCTAATTCCATTTTTCTATCTTTTATTTTTTACAAAGCCTGTGGTTTTACTCCCCCTCTACTTCTTTATCAGTCCTTCAGAACTTAGTTTACTGTCTTCATTTTTTATTATTTAGTAATTTTCAAAATGTCTAAATTAAAAATATTTTTTCAATTAAGAGTTATACACACCTCCTATTCTCATTGGCAAGTGTAGCACTCTTCAAACACTTTTTTTGTCTTAAAGAAACAAAAATGTGCAGAATGCCATCTCCAGTTCTCTTGTGAAAAATATATTTTAATAACAATTATAACATTTTTACTTTAAATATATCAGTATCTATAACAAATATTATTTTTAAAATGCATTTTTACAAGTGATGGTAGAAGCCTTGCCACTGTTTGATTAGAGTTATTTTTAAAATCTTACCAGGGACAGTTTTGGAGTTAATTAAGTACACGTGAGATGTTATGCTAGAGGTATTAAAGCATGACTGAACTCCTAGGGGTCAGTGGTTTAATATTGTTCTAGTTGGCAGTGACCTGTTTCTTGAAAGAACATGACTGGTCAAGCACAAATACTGCGAGGGAGGGGGGGGTGTTACAGTTGTGACTATGCAAAACACAGAGTTTATTCTTGCATTATCACTTATTAATTATTGTTTTATTTCCATACCAACAACTGTAAACCTGTTTGCTCCACCCTGTATGTGAAACATAAGAGGAATAATTGTCTGTAAGACTCTAGACTACCCTGCTTTTACCACACTTTCTGTTTTCTCTTTTAAGCAATCCATACAGCATAAGAACACAACTGAAACATTTTGCATAATTTATTCTTACCAGGCCATCTTCACGGTCTGAACACGGGAGACAAGCATCTGTGCATTTTTTCGAACAGTTATTATACATTAGATGAAAATATGTAGTCTACCCTACTTATTCTAATGTAGAAAAAAAATGTCATGTTAAGCCTATGGCTATACCTGGTGAGTTGATGTTTCTTTATATTTTTTATCTTTATTCTTTTATATCTGTTGGAATGTTAATCACCTAATTAGAAATGAAATAAACTGGTCACAGTTCACTAATTTTTTTCCTGCAATGAGTGAGCATCCAATGTACGCCACATTTTCTCCCATTCTTTGGAGATACAGAGATGAGAAATACATAATGCACATCTTCCCTGAGTTTTAGTGTCGTGAAAGGCAGAACTATCACCTAACAAATAAATATTAGAAACATTTGTAAGTGGCCTGGTGGAAGCGATGGACGTGTATAGAGGACACAGTATTAGTTTTAAGGAAGGAATTGTCAATTACATATGCTGTCAATTAAATAACTGATTCTTCAATTTAGGTGTCAAAATCAAGATTGCTTCAACCACTAGGAGGAAGGAGGAAAGGAGCAGAAAATCATTCTAGCAGAAAAAATTTAAGCACAAAAGAGTATGGGACCTGAAAAATCAGCTTTAGTGGATCGCGGCAAGAGATAAGTCTACAAATAAGCAGCCTCATACCAGGGGCACCATTAAAGGGCCTGATTTTGGAGAATATGATCTGATGGTTGTATTTAAAGATCCAACTTAAAGGGGATGAAAGATAAGTTAGAGATGTTACAGAAATAATTAGTTTCCTGACGTAATCCAAGAGTTAAATGTAGAATGCAGGAAGGAAGCAGAGTTATTGATAGAAAAGTGGGTTCAAGAACTTTATAATAGGAGGAGATTAGAGAAAAGCTGGACCTTGATTGGAGACTGGGGACAAGTCGGGAGGTAAGTGGGAGACACCATTGACTGTGTGGTTTGGATGACTTAGTGGATAGTACTGTCAATGGCTGACAGAGAGACTATATAAGGGGTAAAAAGTGTTGAGGAAGAGTTCAGTTGCTATACAACAAAATATCCCTAAATTTAGCAGCTTAACATAGCAAGCATATATTGTCTCACATTTGCTTTGAGTCAGAAATTTAAGGATGGTTTAGATGAGTAGTTATGGCTCAGGATGCTTCAGGAGGCTGCTGTCAAGATGGCTTGCAGCCATCTGAAGGCTTGACTAAGACCAGAGGATCTAATTTAAGATGATTCTCACACATGGCTGGTGGTAAGAGGCTAGTTTCTTATCACATGGGTTTCTGCATAGGCCTACTTAAATGTTCTCATGACATGGTGGTTGGTTTTTCTCAGAGCAAGTGATCAGGAGACATCAAGGAAGAATTCACAGTGACTTTTATGATGCATCCTCCTAAGCCACACATGTCATTTCTGCAACATATGAGTGGTTTGTGAAACAAGTCAGCACCATTTAATATTCCCATATTAAATTTCAAAGAACGTGAATACTAGGAGGCACTGATCATTTGGATTGTCTTGGAGGCTGGCTACGAAGAGGCATATTGAGTTTAAGTGTCGGGAAGTAGTAAGCTCAGTAAGCAGTCAGATATTTGGGTCTGAAATAAAAGAATGTCTAGAAAGATCATAAATAAAAGGCAAAAGCATAACATTCAGGAATATTTGCATTTAAAAGTTTGTCAGAGGGAAACAATACATTAACAAGGCTGAGAAGGAGGAACCCGGAGTAAGGATAGTAGCCAGAGGAGAATTGTAGCCCTGAAATGAAAAACGGTGAGTTTCACATGGTGAAAATAAAGATTTGGAGGAATGCATTGGATTTGGTAATTATGAGATAATTAATGACCCTTACCAGTGAATTAGGAGAGGGGTAGGAAACCATGACACAAAATATGAGGAGAAAGTGGAGAAGTGAAGACAGTAAGTAGTAATTATACTTTCAGGGCCCTGGCTAAGAAAGAGGGCCATATCAAAAAGAGAAATTGGGAGAGGCTCATATGTGTGATTGGAGGGAACTGAGGATGTAGGGAGAGGAAGATAAACATTTAAGGAATAGCAAAGGTAATGGAAAGAGCAGGGTCCCAGAGGAGAGAGATTTTTATAGCAAGAATCCAGGTAGAAGGCTTACTCCACATTTGCATAAAAGTTTCCTTTTCTTATGAGTTAAGTATCTGTAGAAATATGAAATCGGTTATGTGTTTTATTAGAGGGCAGTTGAGATTGTTCTTGCTGGAGACAATCAATTTTCTCTGAAAAGTGTAACACTTCTTATGACAATGCCCCTTAGCAGCTGTGGACTGAAGGCCCTTCTAAGAAAGTAGATAGTTTAGCTTTGTGGCGAGGGGAAATAAACAACTACCTCAGGATGGCCAGTGTTTCAGGGGCTCCACTGGCATCGAAGATCACAAATTTAGGGTTGTGCCAATGGGTGCTTTTGGACTTAAAAATATGGAGTTCAGAAAACTAGGTAAAGGGGCTCCAGATTGTTTGGCAGTTAAAGTGGACTCTGGAACTGGCTTTCTGAGTTTAAATGCAGTTTTGCCACTTAAAGCTGTACAATCAAAGGCAAGTGAACATCTGTGAGGCTGTTTCCTCATCTATAAAATGGGAGTAGCAATAGTTGTGAGGATTATATAAATTAATATATGTTAAGCATTTAGAAAATCAAATGGTACATGGTGAACACTCAATTAAAAGTAACTATTATTATGAGGGTTATTACTATTTCTTCTTAATTCTCAACCAAGGATATGTTTCTTTATTTTTAGAGAGAGGAAGGGAGAAAGAGAGAGAGAGGAAGAGGGAGGCAGAGAGTGAGAAACATCGATGTAAGAAAGATACATCGATCGGTTGCCTCCTGTATGCACCCCAGCTGGGGACAGAACCCACAATCTCTTTGGTGTTTGGAACGATGTGCCGAACTACTGAGCCACCTGGTCAGGGTATTATGCGCATTATTTTATTTTATGTGTCTGTCCTCAAAAGGTTTACTTGCAAACATTTATTTCTGTTTCTTTAATAAACAGTATAGTTGATCTTCAAGCATTTTTAGAAACAACTTTGAAATATAGCAATGAATTCTCTTGGAAGATTTGTAACCTGATTTTATAGATCAAGGCATTTTGTGTAAGTGCTGAAGGGAAATGCAGTGACTAATCAATAAGTCCAAAACTAAACCCACCACGTAATCCAAGATAGTATAGATAACCAATAAATAACACAGCTCTCTGCTGCTCTACTTGCCCCTGATTTTTGCAATGCTTTGTCAAGGTAAAGACTCCAAGCTCCAAATTATTATGACTATTATTCTGTACCTCTTCATTTTTCCAAAATTGGTTAAAATTATTGTTTTTAAATTAGTTTTCGTTTTGGAGACCCTTCTATTAATTCTAGGGGTTATGCATTCTTAAATTAAGCATCAATATGTACATTAATTTAATGCTTAGAAAAATTCCTTTTTGCAATTGCCTTTCAATCTACCAGAAAGTTCTGGAAAAGCTAGATGACTCATAAGAATTGTGTGAACTAAAGCTAAGTTTTAGCATCTCATGCCAATGTTTTACTTCATTGTTATGGCCCAGAAGGGAATTTGTTACATTTATTTATTCTAATGGAAAAGAGAGATTTTCTGAATTGATATACTCTTATGAGATATAGCAATTGGCACAGCTACAGTTTAGAACATTGTAGAAAGATTAGTACAATTCCAGAATGGACTGTGATGGATGTAGGAGATAGGATAGCCCAATATTTGCAAGAACATCATCATATCTTCTGTGTGAAATAGATTAGAACACTGTACTTTATTTTAGACTAATCTGGACATTAGATTTTACCTTGATGATGAATTTTCTTATCAACTTCCCAAGCATAGAAAATGAGGAAATTAACAACTGATTTTGGGGTGTGATTTGGACAATCCAGTAATCACACCTATTTTTGCCAAATACAACAGAAATATCAGAAAGAATCACTAGCATGTGAGTGCTGATTTTATATGTGAAACAACTGGATTATGTAGTGAATTTTATATGTGTATCAGCTAAAACTGGAGAGAGCTTTAGAGATGAGGTAAACCTTAAAAACGAAACAATAGGAAAGTGGTTAAAAAATTTCAAACAGGTCATGGTTGACTTAATCCAGGTTTATTAACACAGTATGTACATTTTTGTCAAATACCATGCAGACATTAAAATGTTGTAGTAGGTCATTTGAAATAAAAGAAGTGATGCCCTGGCTCCCTGCTGTTGAAGTGTGACCGCTCCGTTTATCATGAGTGTGATGCCCAGGCCGGGCAGGCATGCTGGGGCTCAATTGCATTTTTGGGTGAATTCCCTGGATTTACCTGCTTTCTCACAATGCACTGTATTTGGTGCAGAGCTGCACTTCTAATGGCTCACATTGATCTTTTGATTCTGTGGTTAATTAAGATGTATTTTGCAGCACAGTCCACAGGTTCCTTGGCTCAGAGGATTAGTCGATAGTTTTCTGTGGCTTCGCCATTAGTAGGGTAAACTGTCTTAAAGGCGTAGTCTGCTTTCTTTAGCGTGTGCATTTTCATATATTTCAGATTCGATCCACCACCAGAGCAGTCAGGGATGGAGCTGGCAGATGTGCTAAGGTAGAAACACCAGGGGGTAGAGTTCTAATCCACACACTGAGAAAACTTGGGTGGAATGAATCTATTTGTACCTGTGTCTTCAGCTATATGAAGAAGACAGCGTCTCTTGCTACCAATGTCACAATATTATTTTAAGCATCAGATTCATTAGAGTAAGAGAAAGTACTTTGAAATCTATGAAGTGTTTTACATGAGTTTTGCAATAGTGTGAGTTGAAAAAAGCTCAAAATGTCATTTTGAAATATGTATAAGGCAGAGGATGAGGCACAGATTGAGAAAGAATAGGAAGAAATGGAAAGTGAGTAACTGGAGCCCGAGGCTTGGGAGGGAGACAATGCAAGGGCATGAGAGAGAGCAAAGCTGTGGTTTTATAAGAAAATAGAAGAGGATTGGGTTACATGAAGGGTTATAGAAATAAAGAGGCAGGGTAGTGAAACCATGAGGTGAAACAAGGGGGGATTATTTACTTTTAACATGTCCAATCTATTTAGACTATTGTGCTGCCTAAAATCTAGCTATTTATGTGCCAAAGAACTACTAATGTCTGTCTTTGATAATGCAGGTTCACCAGGATCATGTAGATGGCCCGGAAAATGAATACTCCCTTACCCTTCCAAAAGCTCTTGTTGGCTAAATACAACGGGCTGAAAGCCGTTATCTCAGTGGGCTGTGCAGGTCTCATGGTCATAATTCTCTCGCAGCAACACAAGCTCAGCCAATGGTGCTATCACCATAAACCTCCAAAGAGTCTCTCAAGTGGGCCTTACCATTACCACATTGGTCTACTAATGTGTTTATATGCCCCTGGAAAGAAGTACTTCTGTGGTTGCCAGCAGCTGTTGCATGCCAATTAAAGGAAGGGGGCAATGGAGTTTGGAAAATATGCCAAGGAAATATTTGGTTACTCAAGAGCTGGCCTGTGCAGAGAAATAGAAGTATTCTGTTTGTTTGCAAAATGTAGGTATGAAGAAAGGGAAAGAATGATTGACTTATTTCACTGTACACATTTGAGAGAATCTATTTCAGAGAGGTAAGGGAAATTTGCACATAACTAACTATGTAGGTGAGACCCAGATACATAGAATGGACTTTCTGTGTTTGACTAATATATATCAGTTCCTACTAAATCACGTATCAGTGAAACTGGAAAGAAGCTGAGCCTAGAGTTCAGGTAACTGTTGGGTAAATTCCTGCACAGTTGCCTAAAACTACATAATGATTGAATGTCAGGTTGTTGTGTTTGTTTTAAATGAATATGGTCTATATTTGGGAAGTGGAAGTTTTTTCTTTTATTTTTCTGCCTTCAGCCCTCATATAAATGAATACATCAGGTGACTTTATGAAGAATCTAATTTCTTCGCTATGATTTCACACCCATGATGGAGACAGAGGGAACATATGTTAATGATGACATTATGGTTCACTTATGGGTATAACATATCTACTACTGGGATTACCACATTTGCTGATATAATCTAAATTAACTCTTCAGAATCACATATGGAAAATCCCAAACGTCTGTCAGCAAAATGAATTGTGAGTGGTTTAACTCTCCATAAGGACCTCTTTATTCCTTCCCTCAAATTATTTCCCAAAAGGGTATTACGTCTTTGTTGCCTAAGTCCCAGGAGAATGCTATTCAGGGATAAATTCTAAATAGGGAGATAGAGAAAACTAATTTATAATATTGCACATTTCTTCTAAAGTGCAGTAGATACTTAGAATTCCAGGATTTAACAGTCCATTTTAAAGATTTGTGAACAACCCAAAGGCCTCTTTCAAGGAATAATTTATAACATTGCCAAGACTAGGATTTGAAGCACATGCTAGAGCTAAGTTCTTAGAAGCCAATCACCAGCCCATCGCACAGGGACCACACTTCAACAGAAATTCATGGTTCCCATTTATTTCCATGGTCTCTGAAATTCTCATTAAGGGTCTGAAAGGGTCACTTTACATTTTATGGGGAAAATAATATAATATCCAAGAGTTTGGGAATTAGAGAAAGTCTCAGAGGTAACTTGTGAGAATATGAAGTATGAATTTTCTTAAGCACAATCACTTTATTATCCTTACCTTCTCATTTGTCCCCACCTCCCAGAAATTTCTGCACAGGACTTAAGCTAGAGTACCGAACGGGTGTCAAATATAAACTTCTTTAGTAAGTAAGTAGACAAGTTATAATTGATATCCCTATCTGACTTCCAAACCCATAGATCCTATGACTTTGTGTGACTCAATTTTGCTATATCCAGTTTTGTCTAATGGTTAGGAATTCTGTCTTTCCCAATCTTATGTCCTAAGGCACTGCTTACCCTTCTATCTGCAGAGCTCCAGAGACCTTGGTTAAGAACTATTTAGCTACCCCAAGTCTCAACTCTTATTTCTCCCTGAAAACATGGTGCCCTTTGGGAATGGGACATCCTGGCGAAGGAGGAGAAAGTCAGGGACTCTGAGGTGCTGATCAACTTTTATTTCTAAAAGATTAGACAGTTTTCCCAACTGAAGCTTTTTGCTTTCAGGACATTCAGTGTTGGCTTTTTGGAGTATTTTCAATCTTGCTTTTGTGGAAGAAGAGCCCCGGGTCTCTCTTAAAAACACACTTCCTAGAGAGAAGCTGTGTATCTCTCAAGTCCCACGGGCATCTCTACACTTAGGCTGAGAAAGAAGCTGCTAATGGAGTTTAAAAGGTTGCCTTCATTAACTAAAAATAAATTTGAAGTGAATGGCCTTCCTTCAAAGACGGAGCATTCAGAATGGGCAATGTTAAAATGAAATGAAAGACAGATTAGTCTGCGCGATGTTTTCCTAGTGTGTTTCCCCCTTTTCTGTTCCTAAGTGTCTGCCACCTCGAATCCTCTCTGGAACCTTATTAGACTGCAGGGCCTTCGTAATGTTTGAAGGTGAACTCAGATCAATTTCCTGCATCTTCTCTGCCGCGGTAAATCATTTATTGGGACCAATGTTTTACAAAGCCAGGCAAGGGAAAACTCATGAAAAATAAATACGCTAAAATACACTGCGCTGTCCTGCAGCAATCTTCAAGGCTTCATCGCATTTAAACTCTCCATGGCATTGAAGCAGTTAGAATATAGCCCCTCATTTGGTCTCACAGTGGCCAGTTGAACTCAATTAATACATGGTGCCACTGAGGCCAAGAGCATCCATTTTATTTCCTCACATATTGTTTCATCCATTCTGTTCTACGGCTGCATCCTTCTTGGTCTGATCCAGCAAACAACCCGGGAAGTTAGTCATCACAGTGGGGAGTGGGCCAGATGAGGCGGATGGATGCGAGTCAGTCCATCCTACTGAAGGAAAACCAACAGGCTAAGAAATGGAATCCAGGAAGTACCTTACCTGGTGGTCATTAAGCCTTATTTCTAAGAAGAATGGAAGGAATAAAATACACATTATACAGATTCAAATTTAAAGTTCTTTAAAATCACTTATTTCTGACCAGTACTTAAAATTACAAGAATGTATTTTCTAATAATGCAGCTATTTGTCCCACTGAGTACCCTATTATACCCTGTGGGATAATCAAGTGGCATAATAACTGTTAAGACAAAAAAACCCCCAAAATCCACCAACAGTAATAGCAACATTAACAAAGTTGGACCGGAATTGCATCAACTCTATTTGCTTTTCCTCTTGCCTTTTTCAGAAACTCTCACGTTCTGGTGTCAGAAGATAAAGTGAGGAATGAAGGAAATAATAGATATGCCTAATTAGGTAGCAGATATATCTCATATTCTCATTCCGTTTAATCCTTATGACCACCTGTCAAAATTAGTAGGATTATTCCCATTTACTGATAAAGAAACTGAGAGTAAATTTTGTGCTTGAGGTTCTATAATTAGTAAAGAGCGAACCAGTTTTCAAATCAGATCTGTCTGAAATCTACAAACCAATTTAGATGAGGCCTTGTAGACATTCCAGATCTAGACAGGTAGAGGTAACAAACTGGAAATGTGTCTAAAGCAGAGAGGAACATGTCAGTCACGTTGAGAGCCAAGCAGGCAGGATCAGAGACAAAGTATCATTACAAAGCGGAGAACTCTCATCCCTAGATAATATAACAAAAGGATGTAAATTAAAGGGAACACCTTCTAAATTTCTCTGATGGAAAACACCCTTTCATGGTTGCACCATCTTATATGGTCCTTGATTAAATCTGTCCGGAGTGCTCCTTTGGGAATATGTGTAGCTTCTCTGATGATATCTTTTCTTTTTAAATTTTTTATTAGAAATGTTTAATGTTGACATTATTACAGGTGCCTCCGCCCCCTTTGGCCCACTTCAACCCCACTCACACTCCCTCCCTCGGTCTTCGGCAAACTGTTGTTGCTATCCATGGAGTGCGCATAAATGTTCTTTAGCTAATTCCTTCACCTTCTTTATCCAGTCACCACCACCCTCCTTGGGCACCGGCCAGTCTGTTCCATGTGTCCATGTTGCCGGTTCCATTTTGTTCATCAGATTATTTTGTTCATTAGATTCCACATATGAGTGAGATCATATGTCTGTCTCTAACTGGCTTTTTTCACTTAGCATAATACTCTCCAGGTCCATCCATGCTGTTGTAAAAGGTAAGGAGAGTTCCTTCTTTTGACAAGAGGAGGAACTTAGAATGTTTCTGATCCTTTCACTCCCAGGAGCATTTAGTAGAATGGATCAATAACTCTTTTCTATACCTCCACTCCTTCACTCTGCCCAGTCCATCTGCCACACTGCCATGTATTAAAGAGAACCTTGCATTCATCAAATCACTACTTGACTAAAAATTATCAATAGTTCTTCCTGTTTTTCAAGGCTTTCTGAAATAAGTTCATACTTAGCTGTCCAATCATATTTCCATTCCAACTTCGGCTCCAGAACATACACCCTTTGCCGCAGTCACATTTGCAGGAGGCACACCCTCACCTACCCACTTTTCCTTAGGTGCTTCTGTTGTCTTGGAATTTCTTTCCAACTCCAATGCAAATCTGAGTCAAGTCATTCACAAAATATTTTAATACTTAGAAAATATAGGGAAGTATAAAGAATTATTTTAAGTGATCTTCATAATCTCAAAAGCCAGATAACCACTTCAGGCCTTTTGTAAGCCTTTTTGTATATATTCTTCAGTTATGCAATATATTCTTATAAAGTATCTTATATAGTTTTGTGTCTTTTTACTGATGTGGCAAGCATTTTTCTATATCATTAATTTGTAAAAATTTGAGTGTTTGAATATCACATCATACCTAATTTATGAAAGTATTAATTTTTTTTTTTTAATTCTCACCCGAGAATATTTTTTCCATTGTTTTTCAGAAAGAGTGGAAGGGAGAGAGAAAGAGAAAGAGAGAGAGAGAGAGAAACATAGATGTGAGAGAGATGCAGGGACTGGTTACCTCCCACACAAATCCATACCACCGGGGCTGGGGATCCAACCTGCAACAGAGGTTGGTGTCCTTGACCAGGATCAAACCCGAGACCCCAGTCTGTGGGCTGTTGCTCTAACTACTGAGCCAAACCAGCTAGGGCTAAAGTATTACCTTTTCATTTGACAAGTAAAATTGGTAAGCTTAATTAAAAACTCAATTTTAATCAGCCAGTTCAGTGACTGCTTTTTTTAAAAAAAGTGGCATATATAGGGTGATGATTGCCAAGTTTTCTCTTTGTTAATGAGTTTGGATCTCTGAGCCAGGAAGTAGGAGGTAAAGGAATAATAAAGTAAATTTTTCTTTTTTCTCTGTTGTTCCTTTCAGGTAGGAAGACTGGTCTAATGCAAAATATGGATAGGCTTCTATCTGTTTTTCTTAATCTTGTTCCAGACCATGGGGGGAAAGAGAGTTTTCTTCCAATTTTAGTTGTCACTAAGAATGCAGGGCTATTATTTTTCATTGACAGGCCAAACAAGTGCTACTTCCTCATTGAATTTATTCCCAACAAACTATAAGAAGGATTTTTTTGTTCTTCATTTTAATGTTTGATTATATCCAATTCAACAGTAGCTATTTCTGTGTTTTTGTTATTCTTTTGTTTATTTTTTTCATAAGAAATGAAATTGCAAGCTCCGTGAAGGCTTGTAACTTAAAAGAGTCTTGGATGTTGGTAGGTGATATGTTTACGGTTGAGATCATGGAATCTAAATATCAGCTCAACCAGCCCTTGGCAATTGGAATCGGGGAAGACTGTTGTTTTTGTTCATTTAAAAAAAAAATTAATTAAAATATACTTAATGTACAATATTATATTAGTTTCAGGTGTAAAATATGGTTACTCAACATTAATATACTTAACGAAGTGATCATCACACTGTTTAGTAACCATCTGTCGTCATATAAGGTTATTACAATATTTTTGACTATATTTCCTATCCTGTACTTCACATCCCAGGATTTATTTATTTTATAACTGAAACTTTGTATCTCTTATTCCCTTTCTCCTTTTAGTATTTCTCTTTAGTATCAATCCTTCTTTTTTTTTTTTTTTTTTTTTTACTTAAAACAATAGAAATGTATTCTCTCACAGTTCAGGAGCCTAGAAGTCTGAAATCAAGGTGTCAGCAGGGTTCCTCCTGGAGGCCTGGAATCCATTCCATGCTTTTCTCCTGGCTTCTGGTGGCTGCTGACCATCATTAATGTTCCTTGGCTTGTTGGTTTTTGTAATCTCTGCCTCTGTATTTACCTGGCCTTTCCTCTTCATCTCTGTGTCTTCCCCTTTTCTGTCTTTTTTTTCCCTTTTATTGAATTTCTTCGGATGACACTGGCTAACAAAATTATACAGGCTTCGGGTGCACAATTCTACAGGTCATCATCTGTACACTGTATTGTGTGTCTGCCACCCCAGTGAAGTCTCCGTCATCACCATTGATCCCCCCATAGTCTCCTTCACCTTCCCCTGCTTCCCCTCCCCCGGCAAGCACCACACTGTTGTCCTTGGCCATGAGTTGTCTTCTCTTTTCTCTTCTTCCTTTTGCTCAACCCCAATCCCCTCCCAGCCTCCCAACTGACAGCCGTCAGCCTGCTCTCTGTCTGAGTCTGTCTCTATTTTGCTTGTTAGTTCATTTTGTTCATTAGATTCCACATATAAGTGAAGTCGTATGGCGCCTGTCTTTCTCTGACTGTCAAGCCTTATTCTTAAAATCCAGATTCAGGCATTTGTCCAGTTTTATGAATGAGAAGCTTTCTGTTCTGAGCTCTTTCTTTTCTGAAAGACATCTCTCTTTGGAAACACAGACCCAAGTTGTGAGCTAGGTTGTCATCAGGCCTCAATAGAACATATATTAAATAATGCCTATTAGACGTCCAATGAATAAGTACATTTAAACAAAACTATGTTATGTTTCGGGTAGAATCTGAGTTTAATCATGCTCAACAAAAACTATGGGAAAATTGGCAAAATGGTTGAACAAAGCCAGTGAGCTGATCAGATGGACACCCGAGTACAGTCCATACCTGTTTCACCCACATGCATATTTTACCTTATACAGAAGGGTCCTGACAGATCTAGCTCAGTGCAGCAAAGCTGGACCTGCCATGGCACTTTACAGAGCTAATGCACAGGCACCTGGCCATTGCCCATCGCCTCCAGGAGCTTTTAAGAGTGATGTTGCCAGACACTGCTAGAAGTGAAGGCTTCACAGCTGCTTGGGAAAACTTTCTCTGATTTACAAATGGTGATATAATTTCCAAATTTCCTTTCAGGGAAATTTCCAACCACCTTCTATACAAATCGGAGGTGAAAGGGTTAGCTACTTCATCCCTAGTTAATTTTAGAATTTCTATTTCCCCCAAAGATTTCCTTCATTCAGCGAGATGAGCTTAATATTTTTTTGTGTGCTTTGCGCTGAGTTTCAATATCTTACCTTACCCTTTAATTTAAAAAAACACATTGTCACCAGTATGCTATAAAATTGATCCAAGCAATAAATTATTTCTCTGTACTAATCCAGAGCTCTTGTGTTCAGCCAAGGCATGTTTCTTATGAGTCATTTTTGCTGTACCTCTGTACTCTCATCTCTCCTGCTGCTTGTCTTTGGAGTCCTAGCTTGCCGTACAGATGTATCACTCTAGTAAGCCAGTACCTATAGTGTCCAAGTGAAACAAAATACTTAGTGAGCCCTGGCCAGTGTGACTCAGTTGGTTGGAGCATCATCCTGTGCACTGGAAGGTTGGGGGTTCCATTCCCGGTCAGGGAACATAAGAGAGGCAACCAATCAATGTACTTCTCTCACATGGATGTCTCTCTCTCTCTCTCTCTCTCTCTCTCTCTCTCTCTCTCTCTCTCTCTCTCTCTCTCTCTTTCATCTCTCCTTTCTCCTCTCTCCCTCCTTTCCTCCCTTTCTAAAAAAAAAAAAGTCAAAAACAAACAAAAATACATTTAGTGGTCATGACACTAAATCAATTTGTGATCATTCACACAATGAATTAGCCACTCTGTATATCACCTTCATATTAGGCATAAAGCTTACTCTCTTCAAAAACGGTTTCCTGTTTTGAGTCAGTGTTTTCATAGTATCATAGTTGAAAATCCTGATGAGATAATCTCTTTCCAGCCAACTGCCATAGGATTTGCACAAAATTTACTGATGCGCTTGGCATGTTCTCAGAGTCAGTTTGTTCCAGGTAAGTTAATTTACAATTGGTACTTGTTAGGTTTCATGAACACTGGCTTTATTTTGCTTTCCTGTAACTTTAAATCCTGAAAGAGTGTTGTAGGCATTGGCTGGGGTATAGGAGTTGAAAACTTGATTGATGACAGAAACAAATTACCCTTCCTTGCTGCATTCCTATTAATGAGATGTTTACAGAAAATTTCAAGGAGTTTGTCTCAGAGAGAAAAGAAAACAAAATCTACTAATGATGGGTTTTTATAAAATGTTTCTCCTCCCAATTGTTAGTAAATTATAGCAACTGCAGGCACAGGCTTGCTCATCAGATTTTGAATATGTCAATATGCACAGTGGTGCCTGAAGGACTCTGAGAATTACCTTTGACCATAACTTTTGTTTAGACTAATTACTTGCATTGTTTTACATGGCAGCATCATAAAATAGATCTTAATTCTGGGCTTACATTTGTCACATTCTGTCTAAGCAATGTGCACTGATATAAATTACCCAAATAACAGATTCCTTTAAATTGTTCTGTGACCACTGAGAAGTCAATACTGTGAACCTTTAATAATGACACCTTAGAATAGCAAGGTGTATTCTCATAAGAAGGTATTTCTTCCTCACTGATATGTAACTCCCCAGAATTTCATATTTATCTCTTATGGACTCAAGAAAGAGCCAAAGTTTTGAACTGTGTAGTTTGATGAATTTACAGAAAACTCCATGAGCATATTAAAAGTAATATCTTAACAAATATATAAAAGGTGTAAGACTAACTTATTTAAATAACACTTTCTCCTCAGTCTGCTTCTTAAGTCCTCACAGTGATGAAAGGTGGATAGATGGTGATATTCCCATTATAAAGATGAGAAAACCAAGGCAGAGGTAGATTAAATAATTTGCATAATAATAGTTCTTAACAATTTCTGGGTCGAGGATTCTTTTAGGAATTTGATTATGCCTATGGTCTCTGCCTTAGAAAATGTATATAGAAAAAATATATAAATTTTTTTTGGTGTGGAACTTATATAATAACCTATAACTTAAGTAACATAGGTATTAATCTAGCCTTGGCTTTCAAATCTATGTTCTATTTCCTGTTGCATGTTCTATACAATCTATTAACTATAACAAAGGTATGCCTTTCTTCTTCTCTCTCTTAATGTACTAAAAAATTAATGTATTTAAAAAAGTATTGCATATTTCCTCTCTATCTCATATGCTACTGAGCTATATAAAACTTCTATAAATTAATTCTGCTCATTTCCTCTTCTACACAATTTCTACTGAAGTTTCCTTTTTCCATGTTACTTTCCTCGTCCCCATGGGGTGTGGAGGCAGCACATGCTGATATTACAGATTCGAGCTGTACAACTTGTGCTTTACACATCAAAGAATGGAAGCTTAGTAAGCTGCATCTTATTTTCCTGTTCTGCTATCAAAAAGAAGCAATATATTAATTAGATTTCTAAGTATTCTTCTTATGATGACCATGTTAATTTGTGGACAGAGTCCATATGCGTTACGGAAATTTGTGTTTCCCTCAGTGGTTTTTGTGCTGGGGAAAAAGAGCGGAAAGCAGGAAAAGTAGAATGAATGTGGTATATAATACTCTAAAACAAAACCTTACACAAAAACATGTCTGGCCTTCATCACGATTGGCTTGTTTTCTTGTTTCTGTACATTTTTAAATTTTCTTGCGTGTAGTACTCTCAAATATAGCATAGCTTCTTTTCCTATGCCCCTTTTTTCTCTGAAATACGTCTTCATTAAAAATTAATTCAAGGCTTTTATTTTTTATGGTTACTCTTTTTCATTTTTATCACTAGATTTAAATGAAGGGGATTCTACAAATCAGAAAAGCTGCAAACACTTTGATACTGAGCACAGAAACGCAGTTGTTACAATTCATTTCAATACAGAGGCTGAATTCTCTGCCACTTCTCAGCGATTTTAGCTGAGAGGTGCATTGTGCCACGGACTTGAGTGCAGGTTGGTGTCACTGGGGCTCAGTTCCACTTTTCTCCTGAGGGAGGCTAGAAATACCGTCGGTCTCTGCTCCTCACACCTGCACTCAAGACCCCGTCTCACTGGGCTTAGGCCGGGTTAGCATCGCCACTTGCTGCCCATCCAGCAGCGGGATCTGAACTATGCCGAAGGGTCCTCGGTTCATCTTCCCAGTGAGGAGACCAGGACGTGCTTGCAGTGAGGTTGTTGACATTTTCTTGTCACATGTCCTGTCTCATTGCTGCTTCCCACTGGCACCCTGAGGAGCAATCAGTCAGCACAGGCCGCCTGGAGCTGCCGATGGGCCCAGACAGCGAGAAAGGGAAAGGGAAGGGGAGCCGAGGGCACAGGCCTCAGGGCGAGGGAAGGGGAGCCCAGACAGGGAGCCTGCCAGTTGCCTCCACAGCCTTTCACCGCCAGGTTCAGTTTGGGAGCTCAGGGTTAGGGCCCTGTGTTCCATTCATCTTCCCCCTTGGCTTTTCATTTGGGCTTTTTCTTTTATGCTTGTCTTCCTGTCTGTCTCTTTTGGTGAACCCTTTTCCCTTTCTTCTTGAAATTTCCATCTTTTTTCCCCCTGTTGTCTGTCTATTAATACCTACATTTAAAAAGCTTACTTCTAATTAGTAATTTCCTATGGACTGTGGAACTCTTATTATTTCTCAGTAATAATTCTTATGACCTTTGAAGGAAGGCCTAGCAAGACATAGCAAATGATCTCGTGTAGCTCTGACTAGACAGCAAGCATTAACTCTTTTAGTGAAAATGTATTAAAGTACTCACAGCTAACAAGGGACATGTCGCTGAAAGCTACTGTGTATAAGTAGTAATGTATTTGCGATAATGACATAAAATCCCAGTTAAATGTCTTAAATACAGGTTTATTTTTCTTCCACAATAATATTAGCGGTTGATATCTGTTGTTGATTAGCAGTTTATTAATATCAAAGTCAGCAAGTATTTCTGCAAGTTTCTTGGCCTTCCCATTGCTTCATAGTCCCAAGATGTTTGCCTCTGCTCTAGACATGATCAAATTCAAGGTAGAAAGGACTAGAGAAGAGAATAAGGAGCCACGCCCCCTATCTATGCCTTTCATTAGGAAAACCTAAGGCCTTCACAGAAGCTCTCAGCGGAAGCCTTGCATCTTCCCGGCCAGGCCGTTGGTCGGTTCTGCATCTGCTGCATATCCCCCTGACCTACAAAGGATGGAAAAACTAGTCCATCTTTCCCATTCTCCAAAGTACAAGGGACATAGGACAAGGAGCTCAAGGACATGAGTCAGTTAACTGATGAACAGTGTTGGCCACCTTACTTTACTGGAAAATAAAGACATAGAAAAGATACAATATAAAATAATTCAGCAATTCAAAGAAATAAACCATTGTGGTTCCTTATTCACGCTCAGCATCATATTGATGGCATTTTGCCTCAATAGGGGTGGGGAAAGTAGAAAAGTAGGTTTACAGTTGTGAGTATGTGAAATCATTTATTCTTGTATTATTTATTCATTATTGTGTTATTTGTATTACAACTGTAAACCCACTTTTGCCTCACCCTGTATACATAATGTATATCATCTCCCTTCTAAAGTGTGCTTTGGAATTGTTTACTCCCCAGCTTCTGACTTTGTGAGTAAAAGTTTAAAGGTAAAGAAGAGCTGATAATAATCTGAGGAGAACAAGATTTCCAATTGGAACCAACATAAATTATTCTAGAAATCTCTGCTCTCCCCTGATTTCCCAGGACAGCCTACTTAAAGATCTCTTGAAAATGAGTCTAATTGTCTTCTTAGACTTTCTCCTTGTACCACTGAAGGCCATGTTTTGTTTTTTTTCAATCAGTAAAGAGAGTGACAAATGTGCTACTATCCATGCGCTGCGTTTCCCATTTCTTACTCTAAGAGCACAAGTTCTGACATGTTAAGAATTCTGGTGAAGCAATGACTTGTATGACTAGTGTGCAAGATCCACTCATGTGATGCTTTAAACAGCTAACAGGAAATCTGGGCAGGTGTAAGGCAGTTCCATGGACCCCCAAATCCATTTATTACTACTGAGCTAGAGAAGACAGGTAGGGAATGTGTCTCACGAAGAGTAACTACTGGATTTGGGGATGCATCTAAAGAGAGTTTTCTGAATCTTTATGCCCTCAATTGCTTTAGTTTGTGCCTTTCTGATTCTGTAAGGAACAAATTGATGAATTACAGGTCTGCAGTGAAGGGTAATCATTTGTTAGCTTAAGTAAGGTGCCTTGCCTTGATTGCAGTGTTCACTACTGAATACATTCACTGCACCTCAGATCCAGTCGTTGCAATGTAAATTATGTGAAGTGTTTGTGAGTTTATAAAAGTCAAACATACTATTGAATGCCATGGGTTATGAAGTGAAGGCAGTGGGTTTTAGTTTTGAATGAACATTCTATTAGACTTGGCAGTTTAGAAATGAACATAGCATTTTTATTTGCCTACTGTGTGCCAGACAAAATAATCTTATAAGGTAATTATTTTCCATCCTCATTTTATAAGATGAGGCAATTGAAGCTCAGTGGGGCCAAGTAATCTGCCTAAGTTCACACAAGTGAAAGTATTCAATACATTTTCCATTTGTTCTTTGTTATGTTCCACAATTTCAATGTATTCAGGTTTATTCTTTTAGATATGTATGGATTATATAGTTTTATAAAAAGAAATACAATGAATTTTTTATGTTTATAGCAGAAGTCCTCAGACATATACCAGGTAGTATGTGGTTTCTCAGTACCTGCTAAGATAGTTTCCTCCTAGAACAATTGTACATCTCCTCCATCCCCCGAAGCCACCCCCAAGCCCATGATGATACTTAAGTGAAAAGCTATACAAGATTCCCCTTGACTTCTTAACATGGAATCTATAAACACACTTATCTTTCACTGATTATGAATTAACGGATGCTTCAGCTTTGCTGTCACATCTGATGAGAACCTAAAATTAGTGCTCCCAGGTGTGTTTTGGTAGACAGAGGGCACGTATATTCTGGGAGCCCTTTCCACTTCCTGGCTGCGCCTTCCAAGATTACAGAATTGGCAAACTGTGGGTGCTGCATACATGCCAGGCAAGTCCCCTGCAGGCTAGGTAAATGGGAGGCAAAGCACCAGCCTGTGCTCTGCTGTCCTTGGTTCGAAGGATTCTGGTCCCATGTTTCTTTCACGAGACCCGTCCTTCTGGGCATCCATTGTTCTGCCTCTGGAGACTCATGTTCTCCAGAGTGTTCTGCCTCTGGCATTAGACTCATTCTGGATGTTGTCTGGCCAAAGCACACTGAACCAACCGTGAGGTCTTCTACATGGAAGAAACACTCTCCAGTTTAGGAAGTTTCTGAAATGTGTGAAATATGAGATCAAATTTTCACAGTACATCATCTTAATAAGCTCAGCACAGGAGCCGTGGGGTGACAAGCCTTACTTTGTTCAGAGTTATCCTCATGTCCCAGCAAAGCGAAGGCATTACTCTTGTTTGTCTCATTTGTCTCAGCCTCTACATAAGGGATTAAGTCGATTTCCTGAGACCTGGAGAGCAAGCGGAAGGAAATGCTATTAAAAAAGAGATTGAACATGGTGCTTGTCTTTACTGACATTGATGTTTATGCTTTGTTGGATTGCCTCCATGCCTGTTTTTTGTTTTTTTTTTTCCTTCCTTGAAATGCCTGGGGAGACAAGTGAATATGTATTTACCCAAATTATATAAGTTGTTATTATTTCATCAACACGATTGTTCCTCTTGACATTTGTAGAGTGGTTTTTAGTAGTTTTTATTAGAAGCAATGCTCATAACTCCCTAGTAAAGAATAGGAGATTTTTGTATACCCTCTTCACAGGTAAGATCTTTGGAGTGCAGGCAATTAAATATACATAGGTGGGATAATGGGGCACGTGGCTAATGTAATCTATGTGCAACAATTTAAAAGATTGAGTCAATTTTTTCTTGAACTTAGATTTATTAAGTGTTCGTTATATGCCAGACAGTGTTCAGGTGTTGTGGATAAAAGATATATAAGATAATAAGATATCCTGCCTCGTGGACCTCAAAGATTAATAGCAGGAATCATGTAAACAATTAAAAACAGTATAGTGCTCCAAGTACTATAATAAATTACTGTATAAGCTGGGTGATGCTCCTGTAATGAATGTGTTTAGGGGTTAATCTGTGAACCTCATGATATTCTATGCACAACTTTGTGTGCATGTGTATGTGTGCATGTGCATTTTTTCTTGTATAAAAAGTCAATTATTTTCAATTAAATTCTCTTTAAAGGGAATATAATGACACAAAAGAAATTAACCATTAGTATAAGGTAGTATTAAGAATTGGGGGAAATATTAAGAAGGTCTTATGTTTCATCTTTAATATTTTTGTATAGATTTTTAATTTATTTTTCCTTTTTATTGAATTTATTGGGGTGACACTGGTCAAAATTATACAGGTTTCTTGCTAGAGAATAAAAATAAGTGAAGCTATTGAGAATTACAGAAAAAAAAAAGAAGGAAAAGAAAAGAATGGAAAGAAAAAAGATCTTATGGGTAGAGGCCCAGAAATTGATAAACATTGAAAAAGAAAGAGAATTCAGGTACTGATCAGTCAGGAAAATACCACAGATGTCTAGTATAGTTGGGAAGCCTTTTGTTCTTTCTGAAAACTCAACTGTATTAATTTCTTGTATGTTGACTACACTCAGGAACAGGTGAGGAATTAAGTATTCAATGTAAGAATAGACGAGCTTTTTAAAAAATATTTTTATTGAATTTATTGGGGTTCCTCTGGTTAATAAAATTATATAGGTTGCAAGTGTATACTTCAAAAATTCATCATCTGTATATTGTATTGTGTATTTACCTCTCAAAGTCTAATCTTTCATCATCATTTATCCCCCCTTTAGCCTCCTTTACCTACCCTCACCCCCTTGCTCTCTGGTAATCACCATGAGTTGTGTTTTTTTTTAATCACTTCACTTGTTTCACCAGTCCCTCAACCTCCCCCCCCCCCAAGCTGTCAGTCTGTTCTCTGTATCTATAGGCTAATGTTTTAATGTATCTATTGAGTTTTAAGAAACTTTTGACAGGCTTGAAGAGGCAATGAGACCAACTGAAACTGTTTGATGTGGTCAAAAAGTAGGTAAGCCAGTCTGCCACTGACGGAGCCATTACTTTGGAAAATCACTTTATTTAAATTGGTCTCAGTATCTTTACCAACAAAATGAAGGGGGGATTTCTAACAACCTTAGATATCCTCATATAACACTTCACTTACTCATCAAATATTTATTTTGTACCTTCTCTGTGATAGTCAGTGTACTAGATATTAGGCAACAGTAGTGAAAAAGCCTTTGCTTTGGTAGAGTTCGCATTGGACTGCATAGACACAAACTTGGGGAGGAACCGGACAGGGAGGGTGAGAATCCATACTTATCTTTTATATATACTGAATCTGAAATGACTATTAATCACCAAGAAATGCCTGGATTTCAGGGTGAAGGAAAGGCTGAAAATATAAATTTGAGTTTTATAAGCCTATTATGTGGTACTTAAAGCCATAAAATGGAATGGGTTCATTCAAGTTGTGAGCACAAATTGAGAAGAGGGCTGAGAACTCAATCTTGGAGTACTCTAATGTTTAGAAAGCTATAATAAGATAAACCATTGACATAAGTGGATAAAGAGATTCCTGTGGTACAGGAAGAAATATGAAAACTTAGGAAGAAGGTGATTCAAGAATTTGGGAGTGGCCAACCTTGTCAAATGCTACTGAGCTATAAAATAGGTCATTGTCTTTTTCAAGATATGGGCCACCGGGGAGCTAAATAAGTGCTCTTTCAGTCAACCGATGAAGATGAGAACCCAACTGATGGGAGTGAGGAGAGAATGGGAGAACACAGAGTATACACAACTCTTTCAGGAAGCATCTAACCACCAGTGTTAGATGCTTTTGCCACCATCTCATACCTCTTCTTCCTCTTGGTCTTTGTATGACAGGGTCAAGATTTAAAGTCCTCAAAGAAAACCATGTATCAGTTGAGTCACACGTTCTATCTGTGAGCCAGGGACAGGAAGAGTGAAGTTCTAAAATGGGAGGTGGAGTCCTAATTCCCCAAATTACTCACAGAGTGGGGGATTTTCCCAATTAAAAGGGCTATTCAGATGTGTATGCCCCCAAATTAGTTAGATGTTCCTGGTTCTTTCCATTGTGTCTTATATATCCATTATGATCTTCCATTCCAGTTACAATTAACAATCATTTTAACTATCATTCTTTCTTACCTGCTCTACTGTTGTTTTTTCTCTTCCAGCCTCTGTTATGCACCATTTCTGTTAGTTGAATATTTATCTACAACTGTAATCATATCACCACCTGCTGGAAATTTTGCATTTTTCTCCTCATTGTCTATAAAATGAAGTCCAAACTCCATAGTCTAGAGTCCAAGGTACTTTATGATTAAGTCACAGTCATTTCTTTCTATTCTTAATATTTGACATCTCTTTAAGCATTTCTCATTCCAACAGTACTGAATTATTTTTTATTGTGCATTTTTGTTTAGCATAATGTTATTCATTGTCCTTCTTGAGAGAGTTACCATATCATTACGGATTCTGTTAAGACTTCCAGCATTCTTCTCCAGATGGAAATAATTCACTGTTTTTCATAATGTTTGTAGAATCTTACCAAGCAACTTTTTATATGTATGTGCACATGTGGGGAAGTGAGAGAGGTATTGCTTTCCAAGTTGCATTAAATTTTTATATTAGCTAGGAAACAAATAAGGTCTCTGAGTTTGATCTTTCTGTGTTCTATAGCCCCGTAGAAGATTAAAACCCTTCCCAAACTCCCCAAGACTTCTATGAGTGTCCAGGGGACTTACATTTTTTAATCACTTTGCCTTTGATGTTCTGAAAGCTGTCTTCTAAACAGCATTTATCAAATGTGAAACTTGAACCCCTCTCATTTTCCACAAGATCAATCAATCAATCAATCAATCAATCAATCAGTGAAAACAAAAATTAAACAAAAACCACAACAGCAACAACCGCTGATGATGTGATAGGCCACAGGGAGGGTTCTGATTTCTTCAACACAAAGACAAAATTTGAAATTGCATATTAGACTTCCTATGCTTAACTAATCTTTTGGCTGTACTACAAAT
Source organism: Miniopterus natalensis (assembly GCF_054644295.1). Taxonomy (NCBI): domain Eukaryota; kingdom Metazoa; phylum Chordata; class Mammalia; order Chiroptera; family Miniopteridae; genus Miniopterus; species Miniopterus natalensis. Next base: position 41,090,413 of record NC_142086.1, on the reverse strand, counting down.
AAAATTTCTCAACTAATTTTTCCCGTTTAGCAACTGCCTTTCTAATACCTTCTGAGTGACCTTTTCGCTTTCATTATTTTACTTTTTGAAAACAGTTTAATTTTATACTTAGTTACCAAGGCTTTTAAAGCACCTGGGGTTTGGGGCTCATCCTCTATACAAAATCGCCCATCAGGGCACATTTAAAAAAAATAGTTCTCTTCTTCAAAGGGACAGCTAAGGGTCAGTTGTTAAGATTTTCTTTTTACCTTATGTTTTTGTAACTTCCTTATTTCTCTCGCTAGGCAGCAAATTTCTCAAACACATAGGGACAAAATCTTATTTGTGTTCCTTGAGGTTAAGCACAGTGCCTCACGCATACATAGCAGGCATTGAATATGTGTTGAGTGAGTGAATGGTTGATCCTGCGTGTTTCTTCTAGGTCTAAAATTCTATTTTACTATTTATCTAAATAATTTATTCAAAACTCATCAAAATGCTTATGAATATGCCTATTAATTTTTAATAAGTATCGACATAGAATAACTTATTGAGTAAATATTGTTTTAAGAAGAGTGAATGGAGACTCCTCATCTTAGGGCATAGGACGCCTGGCTGTGCTGAAGTCAGAGTCAGGGACATTGATGTTTGGCAATGGTCTGGTGTTTGATCTCTGCATTAGTTTATATTTGCTACTAGTACTATCACATTTAAGTGAAAGACCATCAGAAATCTCAGGTTTTAGAATAAATAAGTTTATAGCCCACTGATACTCCATAGCATTTATGTAGAAACTGCTGCATTGTCTCTATTTGCTACCCCAGGGCGTACCAAGTCTCCCCCATGGCAGAGTATTGCCTCCTTTGGGGCAGGCACTGTCTTGTGTTCCATATATTGCTCTATAGCACTTAGATAGATGTTCAATAGATTTTTGTTACAGTGAATTGATTATAATTGGGAAGTTTCTCTCATCCTCTAGGTATTGACTCTCATTTTTGTTCCATTCTAGAAATGGCTAAATCTTTTATGTTCTCCGGAGACTAAAACATATACCCCGTGTTACAAAACAAAGACTTGCTTGTCTACCTTCAATATTGAAAAAATAGAAACAAAGCTAAATGAAAACACACCAAATCTATAAAGATGAAATAGTGAAATATCCCTTTTTAGATGAATCAACAAAAACAATACCCTGAAGACTATATTTAATCAAATAAATAAATCAAATGCTAAGTTAAATTGAGAGCCATCAAAGAGAAGCAGTTTTTCAGATCTCTAACAAGAATGAAAAATTGAACCATATGTCAAAAAATAGGAATGCTTTATCTTTGTATAACATAGCGATGTTTCTCAAAATGTGGCATGCATGAGGAAGAGTCCTGGGAGGGAGAACTATTCAGGGCATAACACAATGGAGCTATTTAACCAGAGCAATGCCTGTGCTGAAGAGGAAACTATGCAAAAGTGAATACAAATGCATTGTTTTAAAATGTGCTGATAAGATCCATGAAAGTAGAAGACTAAGTGATTTTTAAAATAAAATTTACTTTGCTTACTCAAATAGGTAACAGGAATTTTATATATTTTTTAAATCCCCAAAGAAATAAATGTGTTTAATACCATTATGATGCCTGGTGTATAGAAGAAAGCTCATGGAATTCATTGTCAACTAGGTAGATTTGAATCTTGGACTTATTACTTACTACCTGAGTAGCAAAAGGCAGTAATTTCAGGTTAATGTAGCTTCCTGATTTATTTTTTTTAAATATGACTTTATTGATTTCAGAGAAAGGGAAAGAGAGAGATAGAAACATCAATGATGAGAGAGTCATTGATTGGCTGCCTCCTGTGCGACCCCCAATGGGGATCAAGCCCGCATCCCAGACAGGTGCCCTGACCTGGAATTGAACCACAATCCCCTGATCATAGGTCAATGCTCAACTGCTAAGCCATGCTGACCAAGCTGTAGCTTCCTAATTTATGAAATAAGGAGAGTGATACATTTTTCAAAGTTTGTTAAGTGCATTATATGACTTAACATGAAGATGATATAAGATAGTAGTCTCTAAAGGGCCAGATGGTAAGGATCTTAGGCTTTGCAAATCAAGTGGTCTCTGTCATAACTACTCAACTCTGTCATTGTGGTGCAAAGCAGTCATAGGCAATATGTAAACAAACTGCTGTGGCTGTGTTCCAATAAAGCTTTATTTACAAAAATAGGCAATGGCCCTGGTTTGCCCTATGGGCCATAGTTATATAACCCATGATCTCAGGCAATGTCTGTTGTGTTGACAATGCTTATAAATAAATTAAATATAAAAAAAATCACACAGCACAATTCCTGCCAAATAGAAATTCTTGAGTAAATACATTAGGTCAATCAATCAGTCAATCAATCAGTCAAGAAATGGAAGAATGAATATAGCCTGGTGAGTATAATTACCATTCCAAGATCACCACTTAATATTTTACTACTTCATTTTTTGCTGTTTTTATGAGATCATTTGACAGTTTGTGTACTTATGTCCCAGATGTAAGAAGGTAACAGTATTGCAGTCAGAAATTTTTTAAAAGATAACTTTCTTAAAACATTCTTAAAACAATTGGCTTAAGATATGGTGTTTGGAAAGCTCAGTGCTTAAAAATAGAAGAAACTCCTCTAGCATTCTTTCCTAAACAACCTACCATGGATAACTAAGTACTAGAAAATAATAATATTATTGTATAGTAAAATATTTTTGAGAAATGATGTGTTAAACAAAATTAAACAGATTTCTATTACAGAAATTCTCATAGGCTTTGATGTTAGAGCGAGTAGAAGAATACATTCTGCACAGCTTTATAGGTATCATTTAACTGGGAAAACTTTGTTCACATACCTAATACCATCTTCCAGAATATAGTGTTTGGAGAATGCTATTTGGGCAACACTATATTGTAACATAAATCAGATCTTGGAACATTTGAAAGAAATTGTATGAATGAACTTCTCAGACAAGGAATTTAGCAGAACTGAGGGCTGGGTGCTAACAGTTAACTGTTAAAATTCCTTGACTTTTTTTTATTCCTTCATTTCTTCAGTAATCATCCAGTATTTATTCTACTCAAGTTAGAACCTTATTCTTATTTCTATTCAAAAGTCAGGGGTGGCTTTATGAATAGAAAGTATGGATATTCTATAAAATGTCTAAAACCTCAAGCTCTTTGTTTCACATCTATAAAAATCTTTTTAAGTTTCATGGGAAGATAAACTTTTATTTCCAAAAGGAACTTCAAAGTTATATGAAGATAAAAGAAGAGCTCCAGTGAGTGAACTGGAGTAAGATTTGGCAATAACCTGCAGGAGAGCTCATCTGAATGAGAAAGAGCTGTGATAACACATCTCTTATAGTTTAGGTCCATAGAATCTTGAAATAAGTCTGAAGCAGCTTAGTTGAAACTAACATTCTTGCATTAGAATCATTTACAAAATTTGATAATGAATTTTATTTAAGCAGAAATGAAGATGAATCATTTTCAAGCAACACTTTGTGTATCTAAGAGAACTATGCTTTTTTGACTCGTCTCATAGAATCACCTGAAAACAAAAAGAAACCATTTTAACCAAACAATTGCTATAAATTCAGTGTCGCCAGTCACCAATATATCTGTTGGGCTTTCCTATGGTATGGGTACCAGAAAGCAACAGAAATTGTTTTATAAGTATTGTTAGGTACAAAATTAACTTATTTCTGCTTCTTCCTGAGTCCTCAAAATACAGACAGATATACATATGCTGGCACTGGTTAACTTTTCAGAATTTCTTTTTTTTTTAATTTATTTTTATGTTGAAAGTTTTACACGTGTTCCCCTTCTCTCCCCCCACCATTGACCTCCTCCACACTCCTCCCGGCTCTCCCCAGGCTTTCACCACATTATTATTTGTGTCCATGGGTTGCATATAAGTTCTTTGGTTAATGTCTTCCTGCCCCCCCCTTTCCCTCTGCTATATATCAGTCTGTTGCATGCTTCAATGTCTCTGAGTCTATTTTGTTCATCAGTTTATTTTGTTCATTAGATTCCACACATAAGTGAGATCATGTGATGTTTGTCTTTCTCTGCCTCGTGTATTTCACTTAGCATAATACTCTCCAGGTCCATCCATGCTGTCTCAAAGGGTAAGAGATCTTTCTTTTTTACAGCTGCGTAGTATTCCATGGAGTAAATGTACTACCGATTTTTTTTATACGTTCATCTACTGATGGACACTAGAGCTGTTTCCACATCTTAGCTATTGTAAATTGTCCTGCTATGAGCATAAGGCTGCATATATTCTTTCTGATTGATGTTTCAGGATTCTTAGGATATATTCCTAGAAGTGGAATCACTAGGTCAAATGGCAGGGATTTTCTTTACAACAGTTCTTCCTTCTTGTTCAAGATCATTATGAAATAATATTTACTACGATGCCAGTGGGACAAGAAGTTGCACCTGAAAAATCCTCTGATAACTTATATTTACCAAGTGACTTCATTATATTTTTACATATTATGTATATTTATTAATCTGTGCTTCTAAATTGCTTGGTGATGAGTGTAAATGATGCATTCAATTAATGTCTATTTTTCAGTGTGAACTACAGTTGGTGACTAAGATGATCCAACTCAAACTTAACAGTGTTGAGCCATCCTTTGAAAATGCGAATTACAGAAAAGCACTATAGAATAAAAAGTACATGTTTCAAAATACTAATGGATGATCTGAGTTAATTAGATGGTTACAAGCCAGGCACGTTGTGTATATGTATGTGTACACACACACACACACACACACACACATATAGTTATATGTATATCATTATATATATCATTACCTAATGTTCCATAGTATAATTTCTCAGAGATTTAGGGAAATATAGAGCTCTTTTAATTTCAAATCTTAGAAAGAAAACTCTAAATACCTTCTAGGAATATAACTGAATAGGGCTGGGTGGGTGGAGAGTGAGACTTGACATTCAAATTTAAGATTGGGATTCCATGACTTGGCCTTTGTAGAGTGTGGGGGTGACTCTCCTATCTGTTTCAGTGGGTACATTAAAGAGATTTTCATGCAAACAAAAGAAGGGTTATGACTGAGAGAATGAGGGGTTTCTGAATTTGGTAAATAATTAGTTCCATTCTAGAATTTATCATGATATTAGTATCAGATGTTAATTGCAACATATGCAAATAGTCTATGTCAGATGACATATTTCTTCTTATTTTTTTGGTCCATTACCCTTGAAAATTAGATAGCTTTTGTGGTCACATGCTCTCTTTCTTTTTCTTTTTTCTTTTAAAAAAATTTTTAAGAGCTTATTTGAGCCAAACTGACAACTTGCAAAGGAGCAAGCTCTCAAATGCTCTGAAGAATAACAGTTCTGCAGTTTCTTTTATGTTTTTGAAACTAGGAAGGAATGTAAGGAAGATTACATGGAGGCGGGGAAAAGCAAGGCAGGGATTGGATGACTGGGGTTAACAAGATTATGTGCTTTCTTAAGGGTGGTTATGCCCTTGAGAGGTATTACTTCTGGCATCTCGAAGGTGTGTTAACCTAGATGCATAGGAACAATGGACAAGGCTTGCTTTATAATGTTTTACTAAAGACCTTGTATGCTGGGGCATGACTGCCCACCATGACCTGCCCACTTGGGAATTTAGAACAGATCACCCTGTGAGATTATTTTCATAGAAACACTCCCTGCTTTTTTTTCAACCTATAGTTCCCCCTGTTGGTCATCAATCTGAAGGATGCACTGATGACCCATTTTTTGGTCAGATAGCGAGTGTGGTCTCATGGCATTGGGAAGGCTCATTCCTAGGGAGACTCAATCATCTTGTTGACCACTGGGGATGGGGCGATACTGTAACCATCAGATCTGAGTTGAGGCTGAATTTTTTCAAAACGGGAAGTGCAGGTAAATGAAAGGCAGTCAGGTCTTTTGGCTTTCATTGTGGAAAAAACACTCTGGATCATTTGTGTCCTGTAAATGACTATGTTTCAAGTTTTGCCTTCTGTCTCATTTTTCTATATTTGACATCTAGTATTACATTTACATAAGCCATAAAAATTGTATTAACAGTTATCTTACACATGTTCAGTAATCATAAACAGTTGGACAATATGTAGAAACCTAAAGAATAAGTATAACTGTTGTTATGACTAATAACATTAGCAGACACATACAGACACAAACAAAATAGACTGTGAGTTCAATATTAATTTGTAGGTATACAGGCCTTGGGAAAGCTGTCTACTTCTGATGTCAGTAGCTTCTCACCCTCCAAGAGTCTTTGATGTCCTCTGTAGGCAGAGTCCTGTGTCAGAGATGTCACATGCCTTCTTTGTGGGGTAAGGAGAAAAGTGAAGGACAAAACATTGAGAAATATCTGTGAAAGGACCTGAAATAAGCTGATGGAATTAATGACAGAAATGCAAAAAGAATGTGAAAAAGAACAGTAAGTTAATCTTAATAAACCCAGTATAAATAGCAACTACGGCACCATTTAATTATTTTTCTCAAAAGGCATCATTATTATTTATGATTAAGAAATAACTTTTCTGTATTTATTTGGCAAAACAGCAAAAAATGAATTGAAACTTACATTATCAATTGAAAAAATGGCATTGTAGTGGATTGGAAGTAATTTGAAATTACACCTAATAGAACAAAGCACACTCCAAATTAATGTATATTGCTGCTAGGAAATAAATGAAACTTTTACTCTTAAGTCTTTTGTTTTGAGGAGAGCCTTTAGAAATGAAGGTTGAATAAATTGTTAAGACCAGGAAATGAATTAAAGCAGCCATAAATGGCATTCGTGATTACAAGAAAATGATTTTCTTCTCTTTGAGTCTCTCTCTTTTCATGTAATGCAGGCAGAGTCCAGTTGTATGACATGGTGCCTCTTAGGTTGTTTTACTGCCATAACTTTGACATAACTATTCTCCTTTGTCTGGTTTAATCTTTTACACTGTACTCTCTTCTCTTTATACTCACTTCTTAAGATTCTTTTTTGCATGCCTGCTTCCCACTGTTTATAAGTGTGGGTATGCCAAGACTTATAAACAAGGAACAGCTATTAGTCAATTCATTAATTAGGGTCCTGTCTGAAGTTCTGCTGTGAAGGATAATAACTTGGTAGCTTAACTATGACCTTCTTCGTTCCTGAGAAATGTCATCCTGAGAAAATATTGATTGAGGTGGACCCCTGCTAGGTAATATATGTACAATTTATACATACTTGGAGATATTCTTTTGTGATAGCCAGTAATAAATGTAATAAATTAAAACTACCTCATTTAAAATAAACATGTTTTTAGGTGACAATGGAGGCATAATTCATATAAACATGTTAATAATAATTTCCGAGTTAGGGGATTTTAGCCCAAACTGAAATAGGCACCTATACATACACTTTATTATTTAACTGTTCAAAAAAGTGTCATTGTCCATGCAGTTTCCTAAATACGAAATGCTGTTCTCTCAGCTTATAGAAATTGAGATAATTAAAAATAATAAGTTCTATTCTCTCATGTTCTGTCTAAAATTTCTAATAAATATTTATCTTGACTTCTTGACCACCTTTAGTGATTGTAGAAAATCTGTCATTTCATCCCAGCCCTATCTGTTTTTTAAAACTGTTGTTTTTGGCCCTAGCCCGTGTTGCTCGATTGGTTGAAGGTCGTCCCATCACATCATTGTGTCCCTTTTTCCCATCCTCTCTCTCTCTCTGTCTCAAATCAATAAAAACTTATTTTTAAAAAACTGTTGCTTTTGGTTGGTTAGCCATGTCTGGCTTACTGTGTGGAACCCTACAGTGGGAGTGTTGGGTGATCTTCCAGGCTGCTTCAAGCATTCAGTCCTTGGTGCTGTGCTCTTCTTGAATAGGCTATATTCTTGACTCCTAAGTCTTAGCCTTGCTAATCTTAATCATTTGGCCTCAATCTCTGCTTTTTGCCTTTGCTTTTAATTTAGATCTTGAATATAATGTTGCCTCCCTATTGTTAAGTTTTTGGGTTTTTTAAAAATCTAGGGTTATAACCTCAATAAGATGAACTCCACTATACTTCCTCTTCTCTTGACCCATACTGTGTGGTAGGACAAAAAAAACAAGTGAATTTGGAGGTAGAAGCTATGGGTTGGAGTGTAAGATTTTATCCCTACTATGTGCTCAATCTTGAACAAGGCATAATTTATCTAAGTCCTGTTGTTTTCCAAGTCTGTGACCCACCTCAATATTCTATGCATGAGGTCCCATTATAAGTACCATTTGTCAACAGTAATAAAGTTGATGTGTTTTCATGACATTCTGTAAGTATTTTGCATAATCTATACATCTAATATCTAAGGTGTTGGATCTCACAAGTGCAGCCGGTACAGACAATGAAGGATGTGAGACCATGCAGGGCACGGATGGAATAAAGGAATGGTTCCCAAGGTGGAGGTCAAAGTAGATATTCAGCAGTATAATATACACAGTACACAACAAGCAATAATGAATTCAAGGTAGGTCTCAGCCAGTGTATATGACTTTGAGCCAACATCTAAGGGGATCCAGTATCTCTAAGGAGGAACCTAGCCATGAACTGATGATAAGAGTGTAGGGTATATCTAAAGGTGAGAGAGGGTGTCAGAGAGTTCTATAGTTCAGTTGTGCTCTGGCCATTTCTTCAGTTCTCTAGAAAGCCAAAGCAGAAGTCCAACCGTATGGATTAGACCAATATGAGACACGTAGTCTAATATTTTGACCAAATAAGCTTGCTGCTTAATCTGCATGTCTAGGCCAAAGCTCCTGGATCTGAATAAAATATTTGCTTCTAATAAAACTATTGAGTAGTTTCTAAGTAAGTTGGTTTTTCCTCTGTGCTCTCCCAACAATGTGTTAAAATATCTAAAATGAAATTTGACATCACAGTATTTCCACTTTTTATAAGTCTATTTTCCCTTTAGATCATGGGCTCCTTAAGGGCAGGCATAAAATTGCTTTCAGCTCCATATCTTCAGTGCTTCAGACAATGCTTGGCATAGGTACACAAGAAATGCTTATTAAGTGAATGAATGAATGAATGAATGAATGAATGAATGAATGAATGAGTGAGTGAATGAATTAACTAACAAAGCTCTGTTGCAGGGTCATAAGATATACCTCTGAATGCTCTTTAACCATCCTGGAAATACATGCCTTTGTCGCATAATTAGCCAGCTTCAAGGTAGAAGTGATTTGATGGCTGTGGTGGATGTTGGGGTGAGGTTGAGGGAGAAGTCAAGGGTGTATTCTCCACTTTCCTCGCCTTTCTTCTGAATATTTGGGACCAAATTCTCCATCCTAACTACAGACACAGTGCCACAGGCTGGAATGCCTCTGATTTCATCTAGTACAGTACTAGGGAAGCAATTCTAAGCATATATCCTGCCAATGAAGGGTCCATCTTGCCACATGGAGTTGATCGATGACTTATTAGGAATGTGAATATCCCATGGTAGCACTCAAGAAAAATTTCCATTAAGAAAAGAAAGGATTTTTAAATTCTTTTTCTTAGCCTCAGATTTTGCCATTGAGGGCCTTTAATAAGAAAATTCTCTAGAGTCATTTTGGTTTACAGTGATCCCATCAGTTTTCTAAATACTTAGAATGCATTTTACTGAAGGAAGCATTAGTTTGGAGGCACTTTGGATTAATCAGGCAGTTAATGATCTTGAACTGTTCAGCAGGCCCAGATTTCAGTGCCATAAACACAGAAAAGTACTTTCCCCCAACCTTAGCTTGAAACGTAGAATACGTTTTACCAGACTTTTTTTTTTTAATCCAAAGTTAGGGACTTTGCTCAAGGAGAACTTTTTTTGCTTAATCTTCACACCCTCCTATTTTAGAGTGCAGAATTACCAAGTAAGCCAAGAGAAGATTATGCTAAAAATGGGACTCTCTGAATTGTGAACTTGTTCAGCGGAGATTTTACAGGATCCTCGGGGGGGTAGGGTATCCAAAATGGAACTTGAATAATTTTTAATACCGCTTTCTGGTTTTGGAAAGCTGCCTCTCAAAGTCTCTTCCTTTTCTTCTTCTTCTTTAATGTCTATAAAGATGAGTAACTTATGTAATAGCAAAAAAGAGGAGTTAAAAATAGATTCTTAGGGATCTACATCCTTTGTGAAAGCTGTTATTTTGAGTGTATGAAAATATTTATGATGGCAGTTGTTTTGGAAAAAGTATGTTCAGGCACAAAGTCAACAAAATTGTGTTGAGTGCATACTCTGTACCCGGCTCTGGCAGAGCTTCCAGATGCCCTTGGTAATAATTTGCAGTAAGGCCAATCGGTTCACCTTTGTGATTCTTCTCAAGCAGGACTCAGAAGCCCAGATACGGAGAAAGGCAAATGGGGCATCACCCAAGATTAACAAGGTGTGCAGGGGAACGAGAGAGCAGTGGAGCCCAGAATAAGGAGTGTGCATGATGCAAGCGGCTATTTCTTGTCCTGTCCTAGAACATTTCCCCCAGGCTTTTCCATGATGCTTCCTCCCATCACCCACGTCTCGCAGAGAGGCTTTCACACGCAGCCCAATCTAAAAGAGGGGCACCGCCACATTCTCTGTCCCCTGGGGCAGCTTGTTTTCTTAATCACTACTCAGTGATATATAGTTATTATTTATTTGTTTGTTTATTTATTTATTAATTATGTTTTTATTTGTTTTTCACCATTAAAATGTAAGCAAAGCTTTTTGAGGGCCGGGTCTTGTTCAGTTTTCTTCATTTTTATATTTCTTGTGTTTGGATCAGTGATTCAGTGATTGGTGGGTGACAGGACCCACTAAATATTTGCTGAGTGGAAATATTCATTCCAAGGTGATAGGTCAATAATCCCAGGATGCCTGCCCATAGGTTGCAGAAGAGTTGAATTCTGATTAGAGATAACAATGAGAAAGGACAAATAATAGGAAAGGTCTAGAAGATGTAGGAGGGCAGCCATCATTTAGATGAAAAGGGTGAGGGTTAGAGGTGTCGATCTGTGAGGAAAGCTGGGGTAGAGACCCTGAGGGCTAAGATAAGGCTGCCTGAAGTCGCACATCACTGGAATTCATGATGTTTAGGGGGCGTGAGACCAAGATTACAGGGGATAAATCAACATGTACCTTTTAGATTATTTAGGGTTATTGCGGTGAGAGGTGGGGGGGAAATGTTGAGGTGGGCAAGAATGACTCCAAAGAAGGGGCCAGATGAGTAGAATCAACATTTGATGAGAGCCTCAGTATTTTGCTATCATTACTGTTCATTTTTCTCAGAGGAGAAATCTTATTCTAGGAGGACCAAGAGCCTAACGTTACATAACAGCCGGCAGTGTAGCCAGGATTAAAACACAGTTTTTTGTGGCTCCGAGTCTTATCCTTACCTTACAAGATCACATCTCCTCCCCACCCCTTCCCTCTTGGCGGCACTGCCTCAGCTCTTCCTTATTTTCTTTCCTCCCCTTGATTTACTCTCATTGTCCTAAACATGAGATAGTTTAAAAATTCAAAAAAGCCATTCCCAGCCATTTATCTCTCTTTCTCCCTAGTTTGAAGGAAAGATTTAAGAAAAGTAAAAGGAATATAAGGTAAACTACTTTCCAAAATCAGCAGGATATTTAGCTAGTATTTTCTGTGCATAAAGGAGAAGAAAGCACGTGAAAGAGAATCACAATAATAAAGAGAAAATGGTGTCAACATTTGTTTGAAAAAATAGATGCACTATAACTTAAATTTCTAGAATTTACTCAAGGAAAAATGCATCTCCATTAACTTAAAATACTCTGGTTCCTGAAGATTGAGCTATTGCCTGCAAATTGCTACATGTGACCTAGTTAGGAGTTATGGGATAATAGTTGTTGAGAAAATCTCTAGGAGGTTCTGAAAGGATTGAAATGATTTAAGCATAAAATAAAACTTTAGCTAAGTTTGTAGCAACAATATAATATGTATATTTACTTTCTTTTTTAAACTGGCTAGAAGACAAAATGAGAGGATTTCAAAGAGCACTGAAAAGCATATGACTGACTAACCACCATGCGTACAACTGAAACTAATACACAATAATATTGAATGTAAGCTGTGATTTAAAAAAATTAAAAACAACAACAAAGGACAAGGAGAACACTTGTTAGAAAAGCAAAAATGAAACATAATATTCTATTATGCGGATGATCATAGATTTGAAATAATTATGTCAGCCAACATCTGGGCCTTTATCAAAGTTAGTGCAATGCGGTTTTTGCCTAGGTATGCTTATGGTTGCCTATTTGTAAGGTCCCTTGTTAAGATTATGTGTAATGAGGACATAGTCATGACTTTTAAAATTAGCTTTGTCATACCCATTGGTTTCACTTACTTTCGTTTTATAAAATCTGTTTCCATTGGTCATTTCTGGCCTTAGTTCTATGATAGCACAATGGCAGCTTTCAGTGAGGCCCTTTCAAATCCGTGAGATGGGTCTTCACAAGAAAGAGAAGGGGAGCTATGGACAACTAGCCAAGAAAAATTCATCTGCCCACTCAAAAACATTTATTAATCCACCTGTATGTATTTGGTACTCTTTGAGGCACTGAGGACACAGATATGAAAAATGATGGAAAAGCCCTTGCCCTCATGGAACTTGGGGTAGGGGAGAGGCAATCTATAAACACACATGTACACACACATAATAGGCAATTTAGATTAGATTAGAGCTATGAAACAAACGCACAAAATGACTGAAAGATGAGAGGGTGCCAGGGGAATGAAGAGTCAGAAGGATGCTAATTTAAGTAACTTACTCAGAACTGTTTCTCTGCAAAGGTGACTTTTGGGTCAGATTAATTTAGTGAGATAATAGGAAATGAGAGGGAATAAATAACTTGTTGGCCACTTAGTAGACACCAAGCATTTTGCAGAAGTATCTTCAGAAGGTATTTCAAGCAATATTTATCACCACACAGCAGTATAAGTGTCATTGTACTCATTTTAAAGCTGAGGAATCTGATATTCACAGATACTCATTTCCCCAAGACCATACAATTTCTGATTGAGTCAGGATTAAACTTGGATCTATCTGATTTTAAAAACCATGTTCTTTCCATTGCACTGAGCTTTCTGTGTGAAATCAGATAGGAATTGCTACCTTGAAGGTGAAATGAACACAAGAGGAGAGCATAGTACTAGTAGAGGTGATAATTGTCTGCATCTTAAAAGAGTTAGCCAGACCCAGAAATTCTAGACAGCAAAGGGTTGGGGCTGTATTGATTACCTCTGGCTGCTATAACAAATTAACCACAACGTGGGTGTTTTAAAACAACAAACTTATTCTGTCACAGTTCTGGAGGCCAGAAGTCTGAAATCAGTATCACTGGGTTGAATTCCAGATGTCTGCAGGGCCACTGTCCCTCTGGAGGTTCCTGGGAGAACCTGTTCCCATGCCTCTTCCAGCCTCCAGTGGCTGCTGGCATTCCTTAACTGTGGCTGCCCCGCTTCCCTGTCTACCTCCTCCTTTACATGTACGTGTGAGATTTCCCTCTGCCTTTTTCTTATTAGGATATATGCAGTTGCCCTCAGGGCTCACCTGGATAAACCAGAATAATCTCCTCATCACAAGATCCTTAATTTGTATCTACCAACACCTCCACCCCCCTTATATAAGGTAACACTGATATGTTCTAGGGGTAAGGGTATGGATATCCATTAGAGGGTCATTTTAACAAGGGTTAAAGAAAATATCATATAGAGGGAAAGACAGAGCAAATGTTTGGAGACCTTAAATCACCAAGCATTGGATTCAAATTGAGAAACTGAAAGAGTCTGAGGGAAGACAAAGAAAACTCCTGGCTTTGCACTGCGTTTGGGAACTATCATGCACTGGGCATTACACTAGTTGTGATGTATTTGGTCAAGCTCTGTGCTAGAAACTGGGAGAACGTGATGGAGGGATGACAGGCCTGGTCCCTGCCCTTGTGGAGCTTGCAATCCTGGGGTTGGAGACAAATAAAATAACAATAATTTTCTCAGGAGGCTCCAGAAAGTACAAATATACATGTGTAGTTTAGCCGAACGCATAGATGTCATCAACAGCATTAATTGTACATTGGGATGATTAGGTGCAGGCTGCATAGATGGTAAAGGCCGTGGAAATTAACCATAATTGTCTCTGAAGCTCTTAACAATATAAACGCGATGCATATTCATGACCCCTTCCTCCTTACCTGCCTGTGAAAAGAGGGCAACAGGGCCTGGAAGATGTTTAAATGTTTTTTAGCTGATGCGCCTCTTTCCCCCTTCACCAGTACACACCACCACTCTCAGACACATGTAAGTTGACATCCACTTGGTTGGTAATCGGTTCTGAGATGATTGATTGATTGATTGTAGATATTAATGGGCCATAGAAGTATGTTGCCAGCAGATGTGAGCAAACAACTATTCTGGGCTAGAGGGCGCTCCAAGTATGTCCTGTGAGTATGCACGGGGAACTGAGGACCACCAGAAAATGGCATTTTTGCATTAGGTTGCGTTATATGGATCAAGTTTTGGCCACTAATACCATACCATGAAATGTATAGGCATAATCTGGAATGAAGAGGTAAAAGTGGGGCTGTTTACAGTAGGGCCTCGGGGTCACATGGACATAAATCTATTAATCTATCCAGACTGTAGAAGGTTACATAGATTGCATGCAGAACTTGCTTTTCCTTACAAGCATATTCTTGAAATTCATACTATACATTTTCATATTATATTTACATTTTCCAATGGAGAATGATATTTAAAGAAATACTGTATTCTAAAAAGGAGAACTTCACAAAATGAGTAGCATTTCTAAACCATCTACTTTGTCAATCTACGTGTTCGTAGAATGCATTCAGATATCTTCTCCCACATTTGTTTATGGGGACGAACATTTAAATCTGTATCCGTAGAAAACTTGGTAACTTTTTCTCTCTCATCTTGTGTGAAGTTCGAATAGCTAAGGGTCTCTTTGATATATCTCAAAGAGGCAAGCATGAAATATAAATATTTATTTTACATTGTGTGTGTGTTTCCTGTCACCATTAAAAAACAAAAATAAAACCAAAGGGAAACAACAGTGACAACAAAACATGTCAACACTGTTGGTTTCTGTTGTAAGACCTATACTGAATTTAAGATAAAATGATCATTTTAACCTATGAAATTGCCTCTGTCTATGAGTATTGAAATCACCTTTCTCAGTGTGTCAGAAACACCAACCTTATTACTGCATTGTGCCTACTTTTTTATTTAGTATTCACCTGTGATGAGAAACACAGATCAAATTGGTAAATAGATCATTGGAGGTGACTTTTGCAATACAGTACTAATATAAAAATGGATTTATAATCCTCTCTCATTCCAAAGGTTGAATAATGACTGGTCTATAACATTTTGACCCATTGTTCACATTCCAGGAGATCATGGCCCAGAGATCCATGTGGTTTTAGTAGAATAGATAATGTTCTTCATCCCTAGAGGTTGTTAAATGTGATATGTCAGTGATATGGCCTCAGAAGTTGTCATTTTATGTTATTCTTCCATTTGATTTAATTTCCTGTGTTGTCTTTAGAAGAGGAAGGTAAAGAAAAATGGATGGCAAGTCCAAAGTGACCTCTTGCACAGGAGACTTGTGACCTCATGCACAGGACTCTCATGATGCAGATTTTGTTTGTTTGTTTGTTTGTTTTAATAATAATTTACAATATTATCACTGCTGCTTTGAAGGGAAAGGCAATAGGGAATGAGTAAAAGGGAGAGAAGCAAGTTATACTGGGTGTGTGTTGGGGGGGGCTTGACCATGATCTTAGACTGTTGAGTCCTATAGAAAAATAACATTGGAAATGCTTATAATGTAACATAAAACAAGATTTGAATGTGTGCTTGTTTTGTCATCTCAATGGTTTTCCAAAAGTCCCAAGTCATAGGCATAGGGAAAGAAAAAAGCTGGAAAGAAATGGACAGAAATGTTAACAGTTGTCATATTTTGGCAGAGAATATATATATTTTTTCATGATTTTTCTAAATGTTCCATTTTTTAAAAATTTTAAATGAGTTTTGCCAACTTTTATAATATAAAAGATACAATTCAGTGACAGTAGCAGCTGTGATTTGATCAGTGAACCATGAGTCTTATCAGGATTCAGGGTAAAAAATAAAGAAGTGAGCAACAAGTTAAATACTATCTTCAGAATGCATTGCATTCTTTCCATCACTTCCTGCATTTCCATCCTCATCATTACCATTGTCCCCCTCAACCAGTAATCTATTCTGAAACTTCCAAGATCTCCTTCTGCAAAAACCTTCTAATCTTTCCATCCTTTTGAACATAGAGATCCTTCTGAAATCTCCACTCAGGAGCAACACTTACCTGCAGCTGGTATAATAGGCTAATATTAATGGATGATATGATCGTTCCCTTTTATCATGTTGGGAATTTAGGATATTCTAAGAAACATCTGTGGAAATATTTTTTTGGTAAATGGAGAATTTAGATCTAAATGTGAATTCACAGAGATGTGGAACTAAATCCTACTTCTATCACTTCATAGTTGTATAATCTTGGATGAGTTGCTAAGCTGTCTTTTCTAAGCCTCAGTTTTCTCATCATTTCAAGGAAGAAATCAATACTTAATTATTTATTATGAGGATTATCAAATATAGTTTATATGAAATAAATGAACTCTATTGACTCTACCTGTCATCCCACCATAAACTGATGAGACAGGTATTGTGATAATGATGGTAGAGCTGGTGCATCACTACAACCCAACCCTAGCTCATCTATCTCACGAACTAACAGAGACCGGTAGGCCCATCCCCTTCTCCAATTCAGGTTACATTAAATGAATTTAATTTAACTCTTATAGAACACTTACTATAAACAGTCATATTTATGTATTTTATTTATTTATTTACCTTTTATAAATTATATTTGGCCCTGGTGATTGGTCAATATCTGGAAATCAATCTTTGTTTTAATTTTGATCTGCAAAAGTACAGAGTGGTGATAAGGCCATGGAATCCTTTACAAAACCCTTTAGGTGATTCAAATCACCACTTCTGTGAAGTCTTGTTCCCTCCTTGACTCCATGGAAAAGGTGCTGTGAAGTCAGGATTTCATTCCATACAAGCAATCATGGAAAAGGTTAAGGTTTAAAAACAATGAGAAATATTTAAAAAATAATAATAATATGAACCTTCGTTGGTCCCTAAATATACTCCTAGAACTCTCTATAACTTGGAGATTACAAAGAGATGAGAGTGGGGGGAGTAGGAGGGCAAATAAGTATTGGTTTTTATTTCAAAATGCATTTTTCTGAGGATCAGAGGATTTCTTATAATATCTATTTCACCTTCAAAGTGGCATCACTGTGTTCCCAGTAAAGGTTACTTGTGAATCTGCAGATTTGCCTTTCTGACTCAGAGTTTACTGGCATTTGCTAAATGTTTGGCTTTGTTTTCATCTCTGTCTTTGACCATGATAAAAGTGAGGCATTGTCTCACTTATTAGATAGTACTTGCTGTGCTGAATTAAGGTTGAATCATTTGACATTGGCTCCTACATTGGCTGGAGTCTTCTGAAATGTTTTGCAGCTACGACCAGTTTTCATTAGAATTTGTTTCTACCTGTCCTCACCCTGTCCTCTTAAAGTTAAGGCCACATATTGGATGTTGGTGAGTGACCTCCTTGCTCCTTTCCACAGGATCCTTCCCCCGTAGCCCAAGGCATTCCCTCTGTGAGAGGATTCCTGAAACATTGATTGCTCCGTGTGTCCCACTTCTTGGCTGTTTCTCTAATTACCACATTTGGGAAACATGATGTCTAACTGGATCAGCTCCCCAGTTATGAAGACTAAAATATTCCTTTCCAGGTTCTCGTGGAAAAGGTCAAGAAATTAATTTTAGATGAATATCTTCACCTTCTTAGCCAGTTGCTGTATTAATGGTCTCATGACGGATTGCTCCTTAAACTGGCCCCAGCACAGGTCGGAGTGGAGTGAGAATATGCTCTATTTAATGAGGCAGGGATCAAAGCCCCTAATATTTTATCACTGGCATATAAGTGGAAGGAGTCATTGAGGAATAGAGAATGGCTGAAAAAGCCCTGTGCCTTAGTTGGGGCTGTGTGATCTGCTGAGAGTCTTAATATTTTTCTTTTAGTTTGAGGCTTTTTTTTATCCATCTTAAGAAGCTAACATTAGATTGATTTTTAAAACCTTTTTATTTTTATTTTTTCCAAAATACAGACTAGTTGAAAGAATTGAATGAGCACCTGTGTACTTACCACTGAAATTAATTACCACTAATGTTGCTTATCCAAATAGATAGGTTCCACTACATACTTATCAAACCTCTCTTGATCATGGCACATTCATGCATAAGTACAATACCATTGTACCATCTCAGAAAATAAGTGGTAAATCTTTATAACACCTGTAGTCATGTTTTCCAATCATTCCATCAATATCTTTCATAACTGTTCCTTTCTCACCTAATATCTAAGCAATTTTATGATATATGTGTTCTGTATATTTTAATATAGGAAAGACCTCAAACTTACCTTTTTTCTCTCTCAGTTTATCTATTTATTTTTTGAGAAACCAAATAAATTTTTGTGTGCCACGTAATGCATCCTTAACTTGTCTGTTCCCTAGTAGTGTTGTTTTTCTGTAAACTGGAGGTTCAAGTTCCAAGCTTAAGTAAATTTGTGTAAAACTGTTTTGGGGGCAAGGATTTCAGAGATGATGCTGGGTACTTCATATTACATCCATGTAAGGGGTACATAATGTCAGATTAACCCACAGTCAATGATACAAAATTTGTTTATTTGGTTAAGGTAGTGACTACTAGATCTCTCTATTACACTGGTACATTTCTTCCTTCCATATTAGCAAGCAACCTTTGGGGTGATACTTGAGCATTATGTATACATGCTGTTCCCAGAGAATGCTGACCTAGTGATTTTTATGCCCATTGATGATCCTGGATTTCTGAATCAATTATTTCATTCACTGTTGCTGAATAGTGACTTTCCAGTTATATCATTTCTTCTACATTTATCTTCTGGCATTCTTTTATAGTTTTGTTTTTCCCTCAAAATATAAGAATGAACTGTTTTTTCCTAAAAGGGAAGGGTTTTTTTTCATCCAAATATCAATTTTCAGAGAACAAAATTGATGTAAAAGTCACCTCTAATTATAGCATCAATATATAGTTCATGTTCTGTCTCTTCATTGTTAGCATCAAATTGGACACATTTTAATTTATTCAGTGTCATATTATAACTTATGGGTATTATTCTTTCTGATGCTCAAATAAATTAAAATTTGGACAGTGTGAGCCTCCTCAAACTGGCACCTATTTCTTCTCCATGGGTCCCTGCTGGTCTCTGAGAACATTCTTGCTTTCCAGCGCAAGATTCTGGATCTACTTTGCACTTTCCCTGACCAAGATCAGGAATCAGTCATTTTTCCAAAGAACTCTATTTCCTTTTATTGAGGAATAATATTTAGAAACCAAGGTCTGAAAGCTAGACGTGTTCACCTGGAAGGCATTGTTTCCAGAAAATTTCAGACTTTTAATGAACATAACTAGAAATATATACAAAATTGCAAATTCATATTCAACACTTCAGATATTTGCCAACCATTTTTTTATATTTGTTTCTCTATTATCATATTAATCATTTAATAAGCTGAATTTGAAACCTATATTATTAAACTAAGACCTTTACATTCCTTATTTTGTGCACAGAATAGAATGATCTGAGAAATGTATCTTCCTGTTTCTAACTCCTACTCTCCAGTCAAGATCTACTCTCATCCAGATACCTGCAATGTCAATGCTTCTAAGTAAAAATAAATTAATAAAGTTGATTTTTCATATTCATAATTTCAAATAAATTTTTATTAACTTTCTTGTGTTATTTAAATAAAACTTGTAAGCTTGATGTTGAGAAGCCTCATTGGATGTCCTTGTTTATAGGAATTACCACTAGTATTCATTTCCTGGGCACTGGGGTGTGGCCTTGGAATTTTTCTTAATTTACCTATCCAGGTGGTCACCACCTATTGGCGTGCTAGCTCAAACCTATTCACCATCCCTAACTTCATTTGCTGGACTCTTATCTAAGATAGATGATCATAGTTCATCTTAGTGATTGGTGAGGCAAATTAGGCCTATAGTTTGTAATTATGGCCATTGTGAAACTTGGCTAAACCTGAAGAGAGGTTAGTAGCAGAAGGAGTTGAATATATTTAGGGAATCTTTAAGCCATTATAAAGATTAGGAAGCCTACATGCAATTTGAGAAAGCTTAGCTACCAGAACAGAAATGGATATGAATCATCTCAAAGTCTCACTCCTCTGTTGTGATTTAGTAAACTTAGAACTTTTTTAGAGAATGAGACAGGTCTGAAAATAATTTATGATGAGTCAGTGTTGCACTTAATGAATGTACAGAGAAAGTCATGCCCTTAAATATGTGTAAGGAGAGACTGCTCATTTACCAAGATTTGAGTAAAAATAGTAGCTGAGGTTGTTTCGATCTGTGCCATGGATTGCTTTCCTTAGATGCTATTTTCAGTGTCTTCACTGTTTTGAGCATTGACTAAGAGGACAGAGGTTCTTCTTTTTGAAAATAAGATTTTGTTATCTGTCTAATGTAGAGAGTCCTTCCTATATGCACAGACTGCATCCCAAATTCCCATCAGATACTTCTCAATGTGGATGACAACAAGTCTGTTGTGTCATTGCCATGGTGCCATTGGCTCACTGTCACACGTTACCACTGTTGAAAAGATGATCCTCAAGGCACATCATCACTGAAAACAAGCCAGTTTTTGGTATGAATAGAAAAACTACCATCAAAATTCAAAACAGAGACTCTGAACTTGACCTACCCCTCTGAGTGAAGAGAAACTGCTGGGCTGCCCCATTGCCCAGCTCTGGTGGTTGTAGGGGAGCACCATTCAACAGGAACCTTTCAAGACATAGGAGAGGAAAGCATGAAACCATTTCCTTTCATGCTCTGCCAGAAAGAGAAGACATGGAAGCTGGACACAATAGGTCTGTCCCTGCTTCCCAAGCAATGCTCTTGGCCAACTGCTCCCTTGTCTTAGATTTGCTTAAAACCACTCTCACTGCATTTTGCTCATCTTAAGTGGTTATATTTAACTGGATCTATCTATAAATGTGGGGATATCATACCTAGGGATGCAGAAAGCATTTAATTCAGCCACCCGGGGCATTTTCTAGTCTCAGCAGTGCAATTGTATGGGCAACCATGGAGAATCAGACAGAGTGAAATTAACCAAGCTTATAAGGACATGAGTCAACTGTAAGTGATATTTTGAGCTGGCATATTTAAACTTGCTAACATCAGATTAGTTTTATTTCAATGCAGTTCTGTTAAGAATGGATAATAATTTTGTTAGTATTTAACTACATACAATAGTCTTTTATTCTCTGATTATGTTAAATATGTATATACTGTTTTCCCAAGTAATAATTTAATTTTCAAGACAGGAGCTATATTAGCTTTGTTATTTACTCCCCACAGAACCTCCTACAGTATGGAGCACAGAGTAGGTATACACTGAGCCATCGAGGGGGTGCATGTAAAGTTTGTTCTATCTTCTCTCAGTCAGACAGAACATCAAGATGAGAAAAAGATTAGAATGGTAAACTGAATAATACAGGGAAAGCAAAGTATAAACATGCTATGTATATATGGAGATTCCAGACATGGGAAAAGTGCTATGAAATAGAGTATATGATGTGGATGAGTAGAAGGAAAAGTGGTAAGAAATTTTAAGACCTTGTTGTTTTTAGGGAGAAGGAGAAACCCAACTAGGAAAATTAATGGAAAGAGAGAATATAAGAGAATATTAGAGAATGAAAGAACAGTCATGTCCCTGAATGGTATCCAGGGAAATAGAGAAATACAAGAACATTAGGCTGTTGCATATCTAATTTAGCAAAATGATTAGGGAGGAGTAACACCAGAGTTGATCTTCGTAAGGTAAACTATGTCTAAACTGTGGGGAAAGTGTATTTTTGGACAAATATGTTTAAAATATGCTTATATAACTTGTGTTGTGTTTGACAACACAAACTGTATCTACTAAATGAAAGTTTATAACCAGGAAGACCTATTTTCCTGCAGATATAAGATATGAGTAGCTTATTGAGGATTAGTGTCAGTGTAGGGAAACTTGGGCAAGGAAACAAGCAGCACAGGACTGGGAATGCCAGACAGAAAACAAAGCCGAAAGTCAAGGTGAGCCAAAGCAATGTTCTGATTTCTTTACTGTTGTCCCAGGTATGATAAATAGAAGTAAGTCCTGCTATTCTAAGTCAGTCCAGAAGTCCCTATCTGACCATTCAGGTAAGACACACACAGCTACAAAAACATACCCTTATCCTCCTACACTATGGGATAGAGAGGGAGAGAGAAACAAATACAAGCTGGGCCAAAATAAATAAAGTTTAATTATAGAGCCATGTAGTTATACCATTATGTAGAATGTTTAAATAAAACACAGAAATATATGTCATTCATGAGAAATCTGCAAACCTTACATAATGAGGGACATATAATTTGACTAAAAATAGAAAGGGTAAACAATACCAAATAACTTATTCAAATACACATAGATGAAATCTGGCCTGACCAGGTTAACAATGGGTTAACCATAGTAAGGAGATGCTTAGTGAACAGATAAAGGACAGAAAAACAGAGCATCTGAAATGAGAGGGGGAAGAACTAGACACATTCTGTCCTTGTAAGCCTCTAATTTGCAAATCCAGTTCGCAGCACAAATTAATTTGGAAGGCGGTTTGAAACTTGGAATACATTTTCCCAAAAGGAATAATATTCCACATTAAGTTCCCAGGCCTGTTCACAAAATCATTTTTATAGGATATGAATCTGAAACATAGTACCAACTGTACTATCTTACTCTTTTTTTTTCTCTGGTCCTCACCAGAGTTTTTTCCATTGCTTTTCAGAGAGAGTGGAAAGGAGACACACAGAGAGAGAGAGAGGGAGAGGGAGAGGGAGAGAGGAACATCGGTGCCTGGGATCGAGCTTGTCCAGTCATTGACAGTTAGTAATTAACATATGGTTCTGAACATGAAAAAGGTCATTGGCTGAGGATAAATAAAATTTAGAGGGGTCTCTGTTCTCACAGAGGGTTTATCAGTAAGGCTACAGTTGCAGAGAGACACCTGTACAGTCCTCTAAGAGACTGTGGAAAAGGTACAGTTTTCCCAGGTACAGTTTGTGAGGTACAGTGGAAAAGCCAAGGTGCCTGGTGCCTGGTACTATGATGGAGAGAAAACTACATGGGTATGTCAGCATGTGTAGTTTCTTAGGATGAAACAGTGATTTAGCTGGGATTCCTCTTTCTATTTTACAAGTGTAAGGACAAGGTAAGTTTGCCTGAATATTTGGGTATAAAGCTATGCCTTGGTTTACTTTTTTCTCTCCCCAATTGTGATTATTCATTGGAAGGAATGGGGAGTGCTTCCCCTCTGCTTTTGGCATCACCCTTAAAGCACTTGCTTACTTTCCCTGTATTAAACCGAACTGGTAGAAAATAAAATGAGCTAAACATTAAAGGCTTTTCTTACTCTTTTAAGATTATTAAATTGGCAGAGAAACAACCAAACATGGGTATATTTGGAGAATAATAACTGGTTTCATTTGAGTAGAAAATTATTTATTTATATATATCTTTTAAAAGTCCTTATCATATGTCAAAAAAAGATTACCCCACTGTGTATTCCAACCTTATTTACTTAAATAGTGTTTGGTACTTAACTGGCTAGTGATATGAAAAATTAATTGTATTGCATATGTTTTTGAAAGCAGATTTGTTTGGGGGTAAAGTACTAGATACTGGAAGGATGGGGGAGAAACAAAATGCTGTGAAATTTTCCAATTATTTTAGAGTTTAATAATGCTGTGTCTTCTCGATGAACCTCTTTATCTTCTCTTTTGCCCGGGTTGCTTGGGAATAGACAGGGCCTGAGAGGCGAGAAGGTCTAGCATGAGATGGAGCGTCGTAGCCAAGGAAGATGGGAAGGGGATGCTGTGGTTAGAAGATGTGGCCTGAGGGATGTGATACTTCCTCAAAGAAATCGCATTCTTACCCAGGAGAGTGAGGAGGGAGAAGGGAGGCATCTGATGACCCCGCACACCTAAACTTTTCTCTTATTCATAGGTTGACATTAAATTTACTGTCCAGTATAAAGCACAGTTTAGAGTGAAACAAGAAACTATTAATAATTATCAATACTTACAGATGTCAATCAGGATGTAGGATTACTTATTTAGAGATTAAATCACTATAATTTCTTTTACAAAGGTAAAACATATAGACTTTTATAATACTTAAAACATATGAAAATCTGAGCAAAAGGCTGGATCAAAGATGGAAAAGATAAATAATATATTAAGCCCCAGAAAAAAAGACATATCTACCCTTCACCCTAAACTAACATTTTCAAAACAAGATTTTCCCCTAGTTAAGTGAGTTAACCACTTCAGCCCTCCAACCTTGGTGTAAATGGACTTATAAAAACCTTTCTTGAACTTCATTTTGACTGAGACTCCAAAATTCAGAGAGCCTAAAGCATATGTACCAGAGAGGGGGGTGTGTTTGTATGTGTGTTAAGAGGTAGAGGTTAAGATAAATCATTAAATAAAAAGCCAAAAAAGGAGATATAGGCATTCTAACATTTAGGTCAAAAGTGTACCCCATAGAACTAGCTCTGATTCTACCAGCGAACTTCTACTAATGATTTCTACCTTTTTACTACTATGAAATTTCACTACTTTGAGTCTAGTGTCACAATCAACTTAATGAGAAATTAATTTTACCATCATTTTTAAGAGTTCCAGTGACAAGAGAGAGAAAAGCTAAATAAAAAAAGCTACCAGAAAGATTCAATAGTGTCTGTTAAATCTGTTGAGTTCTGTGAAGCTAGAAAACTAAATAAAACGAAATGATCTCAGGTTTCCTCTGCTCATGCAAAATGAAATGGAAAATCCATATGGTTGCGTTTCAGTCCTACAAAAAGTAACGTTTTACAGAGTCTGGCCTCAGTCCCCAAGATATTTCAGACATATGGTTTTTGCCTTAATATGTCTAGATGCTGTCTCATTCCTTCACTTTGTTTTACATGTGTAGACTCAGCCAACATGCATTTCATGTGAACTCATCTCTCTCCCTTAAGCGTATACTGAGCACCTGACTCAGAATTCAACTTTTAATATGTTGTAGGCCAGCCGTAAATCAGTGATGGAGCAGAAAAGGGAACAGAGGGTCTATTGTACATCGCTCTGTGGGGGAACATGGAAAAAAAATGGATGGCTTGAGAAGCTATGGTAACGAAAGCTACTAGCAGAGGAATTTGACAGTCACGGAATGTTCTTGAGGCATTGGGCTAGAAGAACAGATTTCTGATTTATGCTTCTAAGTCTGGAGATTGTAAAAATCCAGTTGAGAAAGTTTCATGTGCAGAAGGCATATACTCTGAAAAATTAAGTTCACGGAAATCACACTGCATATAAAATAATCATTTATACATCCATTGCGCTTAATTATCTAATTGATTAGAAAATATAGATTTCCAACTGTTTATATAGTCTACAAACAAACGCACAGTTTATTAAAATGTCCCATAAATCATGCAATCCCGTGACATTTGTTCCACACAAGAGATGAACTCCTCTGCCATCTATGGACACTGGTGCACCTGCGCTTAAAAGAGAAACGAAACACCAATTGTAGAGTGTGGCTGAGGGGCAAAAATGCTGCCTGCACTGGCCGCGCTTACCCCACCCTCACTTTCTGCTAAATAAGAGGGAGAAGCGTTCCCTGAAGATTCAACAGTAATGATCGCAGAGAGATATATGCACTCTTGCCTTTTTCTCCTTCCCAGTCTTGCAATAAAAAAAGAAAAATTGCTTTCTGGGAATGTTTCCAGAAGAGAACAAGACTAAACAATATACTCATTGGGCAAAGGTAAAGAACAAGATCTAGAAAAAGAATATGTATAAGAAAAGATAGGGGAAGAAGAGATAAAAAAATGCCAGAACAATTAAAAAGAGAATCAATGATTCTTGATTAATCAAGAAATAAAAGGTAAATTCAAAGTAGGAAATCAACCACTGGCCTAAATAAAAAAAAAAAAAATAGTATTCATGTAACTGTATGATAATGATATTTAAAACTTAGATTAGTATATAACTGTTTCCTCTGCATATTAAGATATCTCAGAATATTTACATGCTTAAAACTGAGTAGACAAAACATTCAGATATTTAAATTATTTGTTAATCTTTAGTCAAATGCCTGAGTATGGTACATACAAACAGTGCAAAAGGAAAACCGAGAAGAACATTAGGAAAGGTATAAAGAGAAAATTGTATAAAAATAAAATGTGTGAATAGAAGCTTTTTTTCATATTTAAATTTTTGTATTACTAGTATTTTTCTTAAGGGTTTGAATTTGACATATCTACTTGGTGATCCCAGGTTCACCCTCATTTCATTCTGGGTTGCTGACAGATTTGCTCATTTACTTACCTTTCCTAGTAGAGCAAGCTGTGAAGCATGACTGGGTAAATTACATGTGCTTTCACCCTATTTTTTCAAGTATTCATATATTTGGATTGTGGGAGAAAGCTGAAAAATTACAGTCCATGAAGTTCTTAATAGCCGACAGGTCTACTAATAATATTTCTTTTGTATTGGCTCTGATTCTGTTTTAAACCTGATCCAAAGATAAATGAGAGTACATTAATTTTTTCTAAACACCTTTATGCAGTTTGGCATCTTCTTTTGCCAGCTTACTTTCCTGTCTCCTAAGATGTTCTATTCTGGAATTTTTGAAATAAGAGCTTACTATGACCTTGTGTACCTAGGTAAAAACACCTAGTAAGCTTTGTGACATTGAATGAAAGTCTTGAAAGACCACTTTGTTGATTAAAGAAATTTACTGGATAAGTGCATTTGTTTTCCCTTTCTGACTTAAGTTCAATTTTCCCCTTCATTTGCTAAAAGGTTGGCTGTCTCAAAGCGTGGAATGGATCTTTGCCCTTTGCCATGCTTGGACAAAACATACATTATGGATCCATGCTTGACTCGGTGCTGTCCACGGAGGCACCACGCAGGCCTTAAGACAGGGCCTGGATTGGACTTGAAGCTTCACACCACTAACAAATGCTTCTCTCTAAACCAGTGATCTAAAAAGTGTAACGGTACTTGATTAAGTTGGAATTTCCATCTCCTTCTTATTCAAAGCCCTGAAAAACTTTAGGG
Source organism: Miniopterus natalensis (assembly GCF_054644295.1). Taxonomy (NCBI): domain Eukaryota; kingdom Metazoa; phylum Chordata; class Mammalia; order Chiroptera; family Miniopteridae; genus Miniopterus; species Miniopterus natalensis. The sequence goes on along the minus strand of NC_142086.1, from coordinate 41,063,073 downwards.
AAAAGCAAAGGTAATAATTTATGCAATAAATACTATGCTAAACATTTTGCACACACACACACACATACACACACACACACACACATATATGATTCTATTTATACTATAAGACCATCTTTTAGTAAGCAAGATATACATGAAGAAGCTCAAAGTCGGGTAATTAAGAGACTCTTCAAAATTACCCAGATAGTAAATAAAAAGACTCAAAGGATTCATATTATTAAAGGGAATAGAAGGAAAAGAAGGAAAAATAAATATACAGTAGTTTTCCAGCATAATCCTGATTTCTAAAACTGTGCCTCATTGTCAGAATATATATTCAAATATATTTTTAAATATATTGTAGGTAAAAAAGCACATATAACCTGGATATTACATCTCTTGTAACTTTTACCTACAGCTTTATTAAGGTCCTTTTTGAAAGTAAAAATCATATATATTTAAGGAGTGCAACTTGATGTTTTGATGCACATATACATTGTGAAATAATTACCACCATCAAGCTAATTAAATCCATTAGTTCACATAGTTACTTTCCGCTCCCCCATGGTGAGAACACTTAAGCTCTACCACCTGAGAAAATTTTAAGTGTACAGTACAATACAGAATTATTAACTATAGTCATATTGCTGTACATTGGATCTCCAGAACTTGTTATCTGGGGAGAGGCTGGTAAGGGGAGATGGAATGATGGACTTTTTTACTTGTAATAGGAAGAATCTGGTTAATCGACCACTATAAATATTGGAAGGAAGTGTGCTGTTTGGGATTACATTTTGATTTTAATATGGTCACATTATCTGACTTGGGAACACAGGCAATGTGATTGTAGCATCTGTTACCATGCTCATCAGCCGGGTTGATTCAGCCATTCTGGCTGCTGGCAACATCTGACACTTCGTCTATGACACTTAACCTTCAGACAAAGACCCCAAGTGTATGGTGACATTTTCATGGATTAACTGAGCCTCTTATCCTCTATGCCAATGCTTTTAGACTCTCTGACAGAACCTTGGTTGCTGTGAATTTTCCAGGTTTTTACAGTATTTCTTAAACATTTGGGGCTTGACAGGTGCCACATCAACCCAACGTAACCTTGAAAACAAGCCATATCAGAACATCAGTAAGTAACTTGCAGATGAAGTTGGGTAATTGTTGTCAAATGATCATCTAAGATATAGTCAACATTGATAAATGCTCTATGTTTGATTTAAATGATATTCAGAATCTCACCAAAATGATAAGTCACAGCTTTGGAGACAGTTTTGTGATATGAAATATAAGGTCAAAAGACTTGAGTTCAAGTTCCAGCTCTACAATTAGCTGGCCAGACCACTTGGAGCCAGTAACATAACCTTTTTCGAGCTTGGTTGTTTTCCCTGCAAAGTGATGGGGGAGAGGGTTTGGGCCACATCACTTCCCAAATCCATCTCTTCCACCATGAAGTTCTGGGAAATGTTTAACAGAATTCAAGATTTCTCAGCTCTATTTAATATGAATCCAAAAGTCTTAGGCTGTATTTTTTTCATATAAGGAGCATGTTCTTCATGTCGCCTACCATTTTGCCATACATAATTATATTATTTACCTAGTACTATATGATAAATCATCACAGATATAGCAGCTTAAAACAACACGTTAATTATCTCACAGTTTCTGTGGGTTAGAAAACTAGGCATGGCTTGGCTGGGTCCCCTGCTCTAGATCTCCCAAGCCTGCAACCCTGATGCCATGTGGACTGTGTTTTCCTCTAGAGGTTTGACCTGTGAAGGGTCCACATGGGAGCTCATTTAGGTTGTTGGCAAAATTCATTTCCTTGCAGCTGAATGATCTACAGCCCCAGCTTTTTGCTAACTTTTGGCTGGAGGGCTACCCTTAGGTCCTACAAGCTGCCTGCAGTTTGTCGCTGCGTGGGCTTTCCCTACCCAACCCCTTACTTCATCAAACCTAAAGGAAGAGTCTGTAGCATCAGTTTTCTAGAACAGGGTCTTATACTTTGTAACGTAATCATGTAAGTGACTCCTTTGCTATTTAATGTAATGTAAGCACCGGAGTGACATTCCATTACCTTTGCCGTATTCCACGGGCTATAAGCAAGTCATAGGTCCTGCTCAAGCTCAAGGGAAGAGGGTTACACAAGTGCACAGGAGCAGGTGGCGATCATGGGGGTCACCTTTAGTTCTACTCATCACAGCATTAATAATGAATAATATTTATGAACCCTCATTTTGTGACAGCACTTTCTAATCTTGTGAAATATGTGGTACTATTAGTGCTTCAGTTTGTCTATGCGAAGACTGAGTCTCAAAGAGGATGGGAAGCTTGTCCGAGGTTACACAGAATGAGAATATTTTTCATCTTTCTGTGTTTGGGCTTCCGAAACTTGCCTTATGGGAACTGTTTATGTTCTCCTGTTACATATACAGTTAGGGAAGCCATTAACAAGTGGCTGAGCGTACTTTGATTATGTGATTTCATTGCCCAAATAGCTAAGCTCTCCTAGAAATAGTAGTAAATAGACAAGGAAGTAGCATATCTCTTTTTCTAAGGAGATCAAAATATTTTTTATATATATAGAAATGAGGGGTGAGATGACATTGGGAAACGGGTCGGGGGGAGAGGCATGTGCTCAAGTGCTGGCTTGTGTAGATGTTTCCATTGCAAATTCCGGTGTAGTTACAGAGGAGTATAAGAGGGAAAAGGTGCAGACTTATACTATGTTGGGGCTATTTAACCTGCTACAATGTGAACATTTGGACATTTTGCTCCTGACAACCTCGGGCACCGTTTTAGACACTCCATTTGAGTGCTTGCGGATTTGTTCTGCGTTTGTTCCTGTGGAACTCTGTTAGTGAGACCCAGTACAGGAGATATTTTTAAGTGTGAAACCATTGACAGGCTCCACTTGCTTTTCCTCTAGGGTTTTTTTTTTTGGTTCAATCTTTTCGGCTCCCTGCATTCACGGAGCAAAGTGCCTCCAACACAAACGTGATTGTAAGATAGCGTTGCCTTTCAGTCCGAAGCTAGCTGGACACAAAGGAGAATTGAAGGGAGGAAGTAGGATTTTTCTCTTCTCCCTACCAAGGTAATACATGAAGTTGGAATCAGGTTCATTAATACCAATGAGACATACTGGGTTTAGTCTATTTTTCAATTCACTTCGCTTTCTTTTTAAAAATTGAGAGGTTTGTCTTTGTCACATGGTATGTCATGATTAATCAGATATATTGGATGGGCAAATGGTTTAATAGTTATTGCAATTTGTCACATCAGACATGGCTTATCATGCATTATTAATACCTAAATGTAAAATTAGTTAAACTGGTCTTGCTTCTGTTCAAGTCAGTTGTGTGTTAGCTGTAGCAAGTTTGAAATAACTCCCACAGGGATGCTTTAACCAATATCACCTTATCCTTTCCATTTCAGTATCAGGGCATTCTCAGATGATAATTAAGTTGAGGAGATCTGTATTCAGCAGGAGGGCAAATAGCCATCCCATTGAGAGGAGGAGGCTTCCATCTTCATTAACATGGTGACCCAGGAGGTCACATAGTCTGGAAAGGTGCAGTTCTTTTTTCCCCAAAGCAAGATAGACTTCCAGAAATGTATACATTCATGATGCATTTTTATTTGTGAACCCGAAAATGTGTTTATTTTGGTATTTGTGTTCTTTTGCTAAATTTGGTGAATATACAGTTGTATTTTTAAAACATCAACCTTGGCACCTTCTTCAGAACTGGATATAATTCCAAAACAAATAGGAGACATGTCAGTGTTAGTGTCTAGGCAAGAGTTAATGTTTGCTTTGAGGAGTATGAGGGGGTGATCTTTTATCTTTCTACTTCAGTCAGGAAAGTGCCTCTATTTTGTGTATTATTAATACCCACTTTGTTGATTTCTTAGGTGTTTATTACAATCAAAGAAGTGGATTGTCTCAATATAATGCAAACTCTATCTGAGGCAATGGTTGCTGCCTCATATTTGTAAGTCAGTTCTGATTCCAACTGCTTATATCAATTCATTCTAAGGAGATGACCATCTCTAGCTAGAAAGCAGTCAGTCAGACCAAAGATGACTCAGCATGCCACCCATCAGACTCCTGCACAATTCCCAGCAAACCTGTTGTACATTTTTAATATCTCCCGGAAATTAAAGTACTCCATATAGTATCATAAATACACATATTCTCATCTAATTGTTTGGCAAAATCAGGTTCCTAAAATCATTTCCTGTTCAGTGACCTTTTTTTCTAAAAATATATTCAAATTGAAAACTCACTCTACAATTAGAGCCCTACTAGACACGATGAGACATTTAGAAGAATTATAAAATGTGAGCCCAACCTGCAGAGAGATCACAATTTACTGGGGAAGAAAAGATTAAAACATCTGAAGATTTGAAACATAATTTATAACTAGTTTGAAACATACAGATTCTGTGTCCCCTAGAAATTCAGAAGAGATCAACTAAGGTTGGGATTGTCAGCTAAGTGTACACAAGTTTGAATTTGAACTTGGGCTGGAGGATGACTGGTATTTAGATGAATGAAAGGACAAGACAGAGAATACTAAGCCAGAGAAACAATATGAAGAAAAGCTTTGGGTTACACATATAGCATGTGACGTAGTTAAGGGCATATTCTGTCCTGTTGAAGGGACATAGAATCTTGGTAAGTTGGTACAATAATCACTGAATATTTGCAGATCCACCAGGAGTATTAAAAGCTTCTTGCTTATTCCAGGAGAAGTATTAAAAGAAGACAGTGACAAAATGCTTTTCTTTTTTTCTACCCAAGCCTTTTGGAACACTGTCTTTGAAATTCCAAAAGGTTAATGCAATTATCCCATCCCATCAGTGAAGCCTAGAAACACTTTGGCTGTGATGCTTTGAAAATCATCACTATTGATTGAACTTTCCTCAACTTTAGGCCTGATATATCTTCATGAAATTTCATAATCAAAAGTAAAATATCTCTGTGGAAGTTGTGTCATCAAAATTGATTTGCTGTTTATTTAATATGGTCAGTTACAAAGCAACAGGAATCTCTTCTCCATAATGAATTCTCAATGTACTTCACTTTACTTGTAGTATGATATCAAAACTAATATCAATAGCAGATATATTCACAGTTCCAGGTACTCTTTCTACTCCTTCGATGTATGTGGTCTGTGAAATTCCTCTTATAACTTGTACACAAACACACATTCCGCCTTCTTCACATGACAGAAGAAGCTAAAATACCTCCCCCTATTGAATGACTGTACTTTTCCCAATGGGCTTCTATTTTCTGTAGAAGAGGATTCTTTCAGTGAGAATCATTTTTTATCAAACCAGAAGCCTACACAATTTTGGATTAAGTTCCCAAGGAAAAAGTATCCAGTAAGTATAGACCAATATTAATGGGGTTATTTTAATCCTATTGAAATACTCTAAGGATGTCTAATATTTATATCATCCAGTGCCTGTTTGGTAGTTATTTCCCAATTCCAGAAGGATTGTTTGAGTTCCTAGTAGAAGCATAGAATCTTAGGAAAAGTTCTAGGCTTCATTCTTAGCAAAATTTCTTAAAAGTGGGTCAGCAGCCCCAAGTTGTTTGCCATACACTTTATATAATTCCATTCCAGCATGTAAATGTCTTTAGGTTAGGTGGAAAGATATGGCCCGGGTTGCCTCAGTCCTGAACACCTCCTGCTGCCTCCTAACTGATGTTATGTACTGAACACATTTGTGTTCCTGTCTCTATATAGATTCCCCTCTTTATTTAAGTGATTACAAACATTAGGCTCAGAGTGAGTGAAAGATCTTCTACAGAGTAATTTCTGGAATCTAAAAATATGAGTCTCTCCGTGGCTTAGAAAATATCTAGATGACAATGTAACTTACTTTTCACCTAATTATGATTTACCTGATATTTTTCATGTGCACAATTCATTGCCATCCATTGCCAATTTACGCACAAGGAAAACTTCAGAAAGTTGTATTTTATTAACATTGCACGTGTGATCTAAATTTAAACAAGATCTTGAAGGAGATGCAAAAAATTTGAATGGATCATCCTTTTTTGATATTATTTAAAATTTTTACTATTTATAAGAACTTGATTTACCTGGGATTATAAAAAGAAAGTGAACAATTCTATTTACCTATAATCACACCTGGATGCACTTGGTGGAATGCTCTGAGGGACTCCTGAGATGTCTGCAGTTTGGCTGGCTTCTGTGTTTGGACTTAGTTCTATTAGGATGTGTGGTACTTGAGGCTCCTTGAAAGGGCCAAGCCTTTCAGCAAGTGCCAGGACTTGTTTTTCCTCTGAGTTGTCTTCTTTTTAAGAAACTCTAACCCCTTTCCAAGGAGAAACTTTGAAGGGTTATTATTATTATTTTTTTGACTACTGAAATACTGGCGGGGAGAAATAGAGGTGGTGTAAAGGGGTAGGAGAAGAACAGGCTGTTGATGAATTTCACGAGCTGTAAGCGATACCAACTTAGAATCCTACTCATGTGGCATCTTCAGAAAAGTGAGCCTGGAACTCCAGGGTTCTGCTGCCCACAACTTTGCTTTCACCATCTGATACTTGTTCTCTCTTTCCTCCCACACCAATATATCATGTGAATGCAAAAGCAAAAAAGTGCTCCTTCGTGCTAAGAAAAGTGAGATGGCAAGAAGACAATGAGGCGTTGGGAAAGACATTGGTTCCAGAAATTGGATTCTAGGCAGGAAGTGCCAGGATAGAAGACTTTTATTTAATTTTATAGAAAAATGTTCGAGTTATTTTACACTGGGATGTGAAATCTCATTTGCAGCTAAGCCCTGGAGGGAGTGAAAGGAGCTAGGAGAGCTCATAAAGACAAGCGTAATAGGATTAATCAGAAAAAGGCAAAGGAAGACATAAGCCTTTATTGTAGGAACTCAGTACTAAATTTTAGCATTGATGAAGGGTGAAGTGTTGATACTTATCCAAACATTTGTGCCTTCAGGGTACAACAGCTGAAGGATGGTGTCTTCATAGGTTGATGCTGATTGGGTCGGTTATCTACTCTTCTCAGGAGAGAGGGCCACTCCGATAGAACAGGGAAAGAAAATCACTGTGGAACAGCAATTCCTGTACCCTCACTCATAGGAATAATTCTCAGAATATATCTTAAATAATTACAGTGAAATTTAGGGTTGAATAGTAATCCATTGAGTTAAAAATTAGAAAACCATTTCATAATCAAGGGCCCAACAGTTAAATTATTTGTTTATACACTTATGGCATCGATAATAAAAACACAAATAGATTTCTCAATCTAAAGAGTCAACTTATATGAGACTTCCGGGTTGCTCATGAACATGGATTAGAAGATAATCAATTAGTGGTAATCAAATTGTAAGCACCACAGTGGGGTGTTTTTTTTCTTCTTTTATAAAGGCCCATTGCTACAAAATACTTTGAGCTAAAAATGTGGCTGTCTGAGCAATTTAAATAACAGTACCAAAGGGAACATCATCTAGTTATTTCAACTGTGTAGTCATACCTATTAGGGTAATATTTGCAGCACATATTTTATAGCTGGGTAAAGAAGATGATGTTGACTCTAGGATAAGAAAGAGTCAGGTGCTGATGGTTGCAATCCCCAAAAGGCTTCATTCATTTTTCTAATTTATGGCATGGAATTGATTATTTCCACTGTTACTTTCCTAATAATATCAGTGTGCTTTTTGAAAAGTATTATTCTTAAAGCGATATTAATGCTGCCAAATTGACAGTCAAAGTGAACAGGAAGGAGTATTACAGTTATCAGGGGAACCACTTTGAGCATTTGATATACCAATGATAATAATCCAACTCAAGTTTAGAAATAGCGCCAGGCATGAGAGGCTACCTCTCAACTATCCCTAACATCTTTGTCATTACCAGGTGTCTGGTCTTTAAGTGTCTGTTGAAAAGGCAATTTTGCAAAGGGGACACAGATTTTAGGTTGGTTATCAAGAGGTCCTGTTTTTAAGGCTTGGAGGTATAAACTAGAATCCTTTTTAAGAAAAATGTCTTTTAAATCAATTTAGAAGAATTAATTGTGGAAGTAAAGACCCTTCTATATCCCATTTTCCAAGTCATTCTTCATTAACAATTGTCATAATTATCGTGTGATCTTTGCCATCATTACCTACACTGTTTTCAGCAAAATCACTATCCTTAGACCTTAGATCTCTGGATTAAAGATGATTCCCACATGCACAGCCAAATCTATTAGGACCAAAATATCCAGTCTGGCTGTTTCTTGTGAGGCTGTTTTGGCCTCACATGCAGATGCTGGATCCAGTATTTTGAGTATCCACCATGTGGCTTGGTTCTAAAGATGAATCCTGGCCAGAGTGAAGCACTGAATGATCTGGCCTCACCATATTTACACAGACTCAGCCACAGTCTTAATTTTACAGCTTTTATTCACTGGCTCATACATGTTGAAGGTGGTAAATTAAAATGAGATACGACCAAAATTTGTCCATTTCTATTTGTGTGAGTCATACAACCAGGGAAATGTCAAAGTCCAGTAAACACCAGCTATGCTGGTAACCGAGCTGCCTTAAGGAGACCATTGGAGTGACTGCATGCAATTCAGACGGGAACACGGGGTTGAGAGCTAGTCTCTTGCCAAATCATGCTCTAATTTTGCTGCATTTTTCCTCGAACTTCCTTTTCAGCACTCTTCCCTGATTACTCAGTGCCTTCTTCCTGGAAATATTTCTCTCTTTCCCTTTCCTTCCTTTCCTGCCTTTTTCTGAACACTTCAGGACTCTTGCATCAACAGTCAATTTTCGGGAAAGGTTCTGCTCCTTTCTTATTTGAATAAAGGACTCACTGAGAAATGGATGATAGGCCTGGTGACAAACGAGAGAAAATGCAATTGGGCGCCCGAAGGAAGACGTGAATATCTACCCTCATCTATCACTACTGATTAGCTGCAGTATGAGAGAGGCAGAGACAGAGACAGAAAGAGATCGGAAATAACAAATGGATTCAGGAGAGAGGCTGGACTTCGCTGCCTGGTTTTTTGGGCTCATCAATCATCTCCATAGTGGCTGATAGGTGGTCTGTCATTCCTTCCTCCACCCCGCCCACCAGAGAATCCGTAACTGTGACAGGCATTCCCTCGTCCATAATCCTTTCAGCAGCAACGGCATATTCAGCCCCTGCACAAAAAAGTCTGAGGCCCGGTGTCTTATTGCTTGATGTTTCTATTCCTGTTTACCTTCGGAAGGTGTTTATGCGATTCCGACCCGTTCTCTCGGGCTGTGGCCTCGCCAGTCCCTCCTTAGGCCGAATGTCAGCACCATGCCTGTCATGTTCGTTGCGCCGGTACAACTGATAGGCTGACATTACATAAAACATTTACAGGAGGTGAGGTAGGGTTGGGGAGGGTCCATAAAAATGTTGAAGGCATCCAAGTGTGAAATGGAAAGATGAAGAAAGTGTTTTCCCAGCGTCATTTATATCTGTCATCTGCTTTGAGGCTCCCTCTTAATGTGCCTTCTCTTTGGCACTTTTCTCCCACCTTTGCTGCTCAGGCTGGACTTGCCTGCGGGAAAACACACCTGATGAGACGTAATTGTTAGCAGAGAGGCATCTCTGTACATAACAAAAAAATCTGTAGCAAAATGTCCTGTTGACATTGCTTACTCTCCAGGAGGCTTCATAGCAGAGCGTTCAGGCACATGCCTGGGAGTGGTGACGCAATCACGTGGCTGTGGTTTAATTTTGAAGTGGATCAGAAGGAGAGCATGTCCGCTTCCGTTCCATCGTGGCTGTATCGGCTACCAAGGAGCATCATACCGCTTAAAACACAGTGATGGAAATATATCATGTCGACGTGAAGAAAAATGGTGAAGCCACTGTGTAAGGGCACTGTCCGTTTTCTTCACCCCAGTCCTTGGTTCTGTGGCCATGTTCCTCTAACCTAGAAACAATAAGTAGCCAGTCTCTCAGATGGATATGAATTCCCAGTCTAGGCAGGCTGACTCTTCAGTTACATTTGTCTTTACTCCTAGAGAATTTTTCCTGGCAAAGGAGACTCAAGTGAGCTTCAGGAAGGGCTAAGGGGAGATACACTGTGTGCTTGTGTATTCAGACAATGACTGATGAGACCTTGCATATTCCCTTTTGATCCTTACACTATCTGTGAGAAATAATAATGCCCGATTCAGTCTTAAACATATGGAAAGTAACCTCCGGACATGGACCAAAGAGAGAGCATGTAGCTCCTCCTGATCCTGGCTCACCTACCGACTCTGCTGTTGTACAGTGATGCCTTTACGGCTTGTCATCTCCTTTAGTTCTTCAATCAGTGTGTGCCTGTTACGTGAATGCGTTAGCCATCCTTTTGGAAGACACTGGAGGGCCAATGTGATTTTGATTGACCTTCAGGAACTTCAAAGTTAATTCTTAGCCTCTTCCCAGGTCAGACAGTAAGAAGAAGAGACTATAAAATAATGAGATTAACGAGTAACATGGAATGTGTACATAGAAAACACCATTGTAGATTTCCAGGCCACTATTCTAATAATGTTATTCGTACTCATATTATGGACATTCATGAGTCCTAGTAGCAAAGCTTTCTGTTAACATCATTTAAGTTTTTTGGGGAGATAGAGTCATATTAAGAATTAGACAAGAAGTTCATTCTGATCATTTTAATATCACCCTTTATTTTTGGCCCAAATGGTGTTACTCAGATTGAGCACTCACAGTTTTCATGGCTGATTCAAGATTACTTTTTTTTTAATAAGGACATTCTGGATATGGAAGTTGGAGTGTTTGGAAATTCATACCCTGGCTCAACCACTTACCAGTTGTGTATTCTTTGATCTGTTGGCTAGCATCTCTGACTCCCAGTTTTCTCAGCTATAAAATGGGAATAGTGATATCTCTGTTATAGGATATTATCAGGTTTAAAATGATATGATCTAATATATCTTACATACTTAGCATAGTGCCCAGTGCACAGTAGGGCTTAAATAAATGCCAGTTTCTTTACTTTAACAAGAGTGACATTTTGAACACAAAAATTCCAAAGAATATATAATAGATTCTTTAAATCGATGTTAGAAGAGAAATGTGAAATTGTCAAGTGATTTTAAAGAGAGGTATAACACATGCATAATATAAAAGGGTCTGATTTGATTAGAGAAATATCTACTTAGTTAAGAATTCCCTTCTATTATTTATAGCTAATTAGACTCATAAAGCATATGCCAGGTGGGCAATAACAAGAGTGGTTCACTGATTTTATGGCCTTAGATATATTTAGAGTGGGATTGGCTGGAAAATTTGAGACAATGTATGCAAAGAACATGATGATGAAAATAAAATAATTATGATTTACTACTCCTTTTGTACATTTTAACATTTTATAATCAATATGTCTATTTTTATTAATCCTCACCTGAGGATATTTTTTCCACTCATTTTTAAAGAGAATGGAAGGGGGGAGAGAGAGAAACATCAGTGTGAGAGAGACACATCAGTTGGTTGGCTCCTGCACACACCCCGGCCAACCTGGGAATCTAACCAGAAAACCAGGTGTGTGCCCCTGACCTGGAATCAAACCCGCTGATGCTCTAACCACTGAGAAAACCAGTGAGGGCCAATGTGTCTATTTTTAAATGGAAAACCCTTGAAGGCCAAGAACATATCCTTCTATGCATAGTACTGAGTGTGGAACCCAATGTGGGTGTGTTTGAGTAAACCTTCTATTCTGGCCATTTATCTGAAATTATGTCTTTCTGTGGTCATCTTTAAGGATGCCTGGGTAATGCAATCCTTTCAATAACCTTGCTGGATTAATAGACACATAATTAATCAGTCTGAATTCTGTTTGCCTATGGTAAGTTGAAGGGATTGGCTGTGATGACCGTGCATAGCAGGGCCTGTTTCTTTTGACTCTTAAAACATGTGGCAGGAGAACCTTTCAAATCACATGTGACTCACACCGTGGCCTGCGCTAGATCTCCTCTGGCCAGTGCGCCTCTAGAGCCAGGCCATCTTAGATTCAAATACTGATTTTGCCATTTCCTAGTGAACTTAGTCAAAACTTAACAATTCAGAGGTTCAGTTTTCGATGTATACAAAAAATTTATTTTAAAAAAAGGAATTATAAAATCATAGCTTCTAAGACATTGTGAGAATTGATTGAGATAGTATAAAATATGAACCCAGCAGGTGTCTGGGAAAAAGCAAGCATTCAGTAAATGTTAAGTCCTTTCACATCCATCCCCTACATACATGCATACATATATACATGCATACATAAATATGAATATATATGTGATTTATATTTGTGTGTGTGTATATCTTAGTCTTCAGGGACAACCCTAGTGCTGTTTTTATCCTATTCTTTGAAACTTATTTCGAACACAGCTCTGTCACTCAATAGTTGTGTACTTTTGGGATTCATTGTATGTAATATTAAAGGGTTAATAACACCTGCCTCCTAAAGTTGTTATATGAATTAGAAATGATTCTGTAAAACACAGAGCACATTGCCTAACGCAACATTGTACTTAATAAATTTCATATGCTGTCATCTTTTATGTCATCATCATCATCATCATCATTACCCAACGAAGAGCTGGAAATGTCTTTGACTGTATGTAGCACACTGTTCTTTTTAAGCCTCCTCAGTTATGGGGAAAGCAGCTTAATTTCACCACACTCGAATCTGGTTATGTACAAAATAGGTGACACCTTTAAGAAATAAACAGTATGTGCGCTAAGTTACATGATGGGCATTTTAGTCCAGGTTGCTTCCTAGGACTGTGCACTTTTTCTTCTTCATTTGGTAGCAGAACTAATGTCCAGTCTTTCTGTGCTGGTGTGCTATTACTCTGAACGATCCCTTTCTCTTTTTTCCCTCCTCTCTCCCCTCTGAGATTGCCACGTTTCCTTTTTCCCATCCTGACGCCTGTCTTTCTCTTTCAGGTTTTCTCTAGGCATGTAGAAAATGTGCAGAACGCATGTTTTCCTCTAGTTCTCCAGTTAGTCAGTTAAGATACCATGCTTTAAGGGTGCGTGTGTGTGTGTGTGTGTGTATTTTCTTTATGACTTGCCATAATTTTTCCTGATTCTGCTTTGGCAACTATATTTATTTGAAACAAAATGTGGTGTAATTTGCTTTTCTAATTTTCAGAGAGAGCTCTTCTGGTTTCACGGGGATTGGATTTTCAAATGGCTATTGCCAGAATGCTGGGACTGCACACAGAGCTCTGAAGTAGGCAAGGAAATATTTCATTAGACTCAAATTCCACGAAGACACTTTCGCTCCTTAACGCCTGTGATTTTAATTAAAACCTGGAAAGTAAAGAATCCTCTGGTTGTATTAATGCTTTCATTCCATTAGGAAGGTGGAGTTTATAAACACTACTCGGGTTTATAAATTAGTCCTTATGCAAATAATAAGTGCACAGTGTCACACAGAAAGCAGAGCTCTGTCGGCCCATCTGTTCCTTCCCACTTTTTTTCTTCCAATGTTGTTTTCTTTTTTGGAAACTCTTGTAGGATTTATCCTTGATTTCTTTTACCTTTTAGTCTCTATTCCCATCTCCTTTAACTGTGTCTCATTAAACTGAGTAGGCAAAACCCAAATTTTATTCTGGGTTGATAGAAAGGGGCATTAGTGACTCCTTTAGATAAAATGAAAATAAGTAATAATTCAACCATTAAATTCACACGGCAGACAAGACTTTATGTCTCTATAAACCTATATTTCTTGGAACTTTTAAGATTTTCATAATAAAAAATTATCTGTATGCAAAAAGACATATACCCACAGAGACATATTTACCTTTCCAGAGCTACAAGGTCACCAGGCACAGGTCGATACACAGTGTTTGATTAATGTATTATCATTTTCCTTCATGTACATCAATAAATGTAACCAGATAAGCAAATAAAGAACTATAGTTAAGAATGTGACAGAAATACATATAATTAGTATTATAATAAATGTCTATGCACACAAAAACAAATAATAGGTATTACCCATCTCAGTGAAAACTTTCAATTAGAGAGAATGATATAGGGATCAAAATGAGCCAGGAACTGGACATAAGTCAGCTCAATAGACATATTGGTCTCTTGGATCCCTTTTGAATATAAGACAGTATAAATTATAAATAAATGTAGATGTATTTAAAGAAGTAAGTGTTCTATGGGGAGGAATAAACCCCTAGGACTAACTTATTGATTAGAGACTTAGGTAGTGTCCATTCCATAAGCACATCAAGAACATTGCTAATTCTAGAGCTTAGAAGAGTTGATCTTATTAAAGTCATAGTTACATTCTACAGGTACTCTCTAAGAATTCAACCTCAGGTAGGCTATGCAACTGTTGGGGTGAAACTTTTTCAACTGCTATCTCTGCCTCCATTTGAAGTTACTGGGCAAAGAAGTGACCTTCTATGGGTGCAAAGACATCTGGGTGTCAGCCTGAATACCACACATGGGGGAATGGATGTCTCCTCTGAATAAGATGTGGTGTGCCCAGTTTTTCTCTCATAGGGAGTTAGGTCCAGGCTCATTTTGTCTGAGTCTCACAAACGTAGGAGTGTTTTATGTAGGAGGGCCATTGGCACTCTCCACATATGCCTGGCACAAACAGACAGACAGAACAGAATACTGCTAATAGGCACGTCTGTGGCGAGATGCGCCCCAGATGAATGTTTCCTCATAATAAAATATATATAGCACAACAAACATATGTATGGCTGTGTGATTGAAAAACTTTACAAATTGCCATAACACAAGGTAGCCAATTGTCATAGTATATACCTTTATTATTAGCAAAATTACCTGGACCTTTTACGTACTGACAAAAAAACATCTTAGAGATACTTGAAAGCACCTTTACGAGCTTTCAGCCAACATTTTGCTATTATCCTCTGGTTAGTTTTTCCCCACCAATTTCTAATCTCCTCTGAATGTGAGCATTTCAAAAAGAGCAAAGTAACCATACCTTTTATATTTCGTTCTATAGCACTTTACTATTCCAAGGAGCTTTTCGTCACATATATTATCCAATCTTACTTGTCTAGTGTGCGCATGTGTGTGTGGGTAAATATATGTTCGTGATGAGAGTTTGGTCACTGGGTCAAACAGCAAGTTCATGTAAGGTTCCTAAAAATAAATGTGTTATATTGTCTACATATATCATTATTCTATTTGCTGAAAAGCACTCCTATGTATTGCCTTACTTTTAGTGTTCAGAACACATTGACCCAGGGATTATGTTCTACTGTCCTCTCACCTAATTGCTTATCCCCAAGTTTCTAAGTTATAGTTTTCTTCACAATAGTGCAGGATTTATCCCCAAAGGATCAAATGCCACTTTATTGCAAGTATTGGTACTATAATTATTTGTGTCTCCAAGGACTGCTAGTCAATGAGATCTCTCATATTGGCCTGAGGTCAGAACAATTTAAGAAGAAAATGAAAGCAAAATGATGCTAGAATTTCATCTTGGTACTAGTAGTGGCTAAATTATTGTCTGTGGCACTGGATCTGTTAGCCACGGGGGTTTGCTGATACTGGATGCCTGGTTAAGGAGATGTAGGCTTGCTCAGAGTGGCAGGACTGGACCCTAGCAGCCTGCCCCATGGAGGGAGGCTCCTGCGTCCCTAACAGCAAAGAGAAGCCAAGGAGGATTTGATCTTGGTGGTTAGGCCGCTTCCCAAAAGGAGAAGAGTGAAACTGAGACAATTGTGTGTTATCCCTAAACTTAACACAACACCTACCAGGGGCTTGAAGTGGAAGGATGGAGAGAAGCTAGGAGTATGCTGAGGCAGAATCTCCTCATGTGGAAGTGAGGAACAGAGAAAAGGCAACCCTCTCTTACAATGTATTTACCTAACGGATCATATAATCACAAAATAATCTGAAAGATCTGGGCCAAGGAAATATGCCATGTCCTCATTTAAAACAAATCTTGGTAAATATTCGGCAAAGTTTGTTCTACAAGGGGTAATATTTGGATTTTCAGAAGCTTGGTTTGGATTGGAATGGAAATGGGCCAGAGATTTACTTTTTGGAGTGTGCATGTAATTTTTGGTCTATAATTGATTAGCCTCATTGTGATCAATGGGCGTGAACTAATCGTTTAAATGTATTCTTACTAATGTCACTCAGGCAGTGCTCAGCAGCCATCCATCCTATTTGTTAACCTGATAAGAATCTAAAGACTACTCTTCCGTGGAAGGTCCCTTGTAATCTTTGTATCATCAGATGGGATTGAAGGCTGGATGCAGAGAAGACGGCAGATGGATTGTCATCTCCTCTCTCCTGGAGCTCAGCAAAGGGATGTTATTAAGATATCTTTCCAAGTAGTTTAAATAGAAGTGTCTGGTGGCAAAATGAAAACAAATGGAGAAGCTACTGAGACCCACACAGGGGGCTCAGTTTCCTGCTGCCTCCAGCCCCTGTGGGAGAGGCCAGCTGGCACTTCCATGCAGAGGAGCGCTTCTCTGTCAGGGAGGGAGCTGTCAGAATTAGCAGAGAGGAGGAGGTGTTGTTCCCTGATCATATTCTAAGCTCCCTGGGATTCTCTGACATCGTCGAATCCCTTAGAGGCTAATATGCAGGCAGCTTGAAGAGTTTGGCTGTTTGATTCCCAAAAGATTCCAAACTCATCAATCAGCCTAATTGGGATATCTCCCTTCCAAGCACCCACTGGGACCTCCACAAATGCAACAATTCCATCCTTCCTGCTTTCCCCCACTGTTCACACTCCAGAGGAAGCTGAGGAGAACACACGAACCTGGGGCTCCCTTCAAGAGCCATTCAGTTTCTCTTTGTCTTTTAGGCACTTGCAGTTCTCAAGGTGGCTCTCTGCTCAGCCCCAACATAGTTGTCTTCTTTCCTCTTGCTCTCTTCTGCTCCTTCCTCCACATCTGTCAGAAAAAGCCATCCTAGAGTTGTCTGGGCAATTCGTAACATCTGGGGACTTGAGAAGAATTCCAGGCTCAAAGCCTCTTTTCTACACTGACCGGCTGCCAAATGCTTGCTGCTCTCTAAAAAGGGGGTTATTTTTGTAGTCCAGTCTGTTATCTCAGCAGACTTGTAACCATACCCCTGAAGGAGATAGGGACCAAGGGTGCAAAGTGGGAAGCAATGGAAGGAATTGTTTGGGTGAGAATGTACATGTGTGTGAGGAAGTTAATAATAGCCTCCATTTCACCAAAGGAACAGAAAATTAGCCTTTTATCAAGTCAAGCTCAATGATCAGGGACAAAAAAAAATAAAAGAATATTTTGACCATGCACACCACACATTACACATTTGGATGCCAGGATTTTGTTAAGATGTCGGAAAGCTCAGGAAGAACATTAATAAAAGCAGAAAGGCTCTTCTTGTAGTTTTGCCTCCCTCTCTGGCTAGTGAAATGTGTTATTAAATTGATTAGAAAGGTTGGGAGAATAGAACTTGGTGTTAAAGACCAGAACGCCATGCCAGGCCTGCCACAGCGCTCTGACTCCGGTATCCAAATTTCACTCTCTCTGTCTTCAAATTATAAAGGCGGACAGGACAAAGGGACAGGGGTGTGGTAAAGATAAGGTGTTCCTTTTCCAGGGCACTTTCGAGGGATAAACAAGGTTTTCTGCCATAAGCACGTGAGACTGGTAGAAAGACAAGGAAAAAAAAAAAAAGAGAGTAATTTAAAACTCTGCTTGGATATTGTTTGTGTTATATTTCTTCTTCCAACAAAATAAAAATGAAAACAAAAACAAAACCAGTTATAAAGCCCTTCCACATACACTATCTCATTAAATTTTCACAACCTTTTAAAATGAGAACTGGTTTATTTTTAACTCAATTCCTGTGTGCCCTGGGTGAAGTGAGGATAATCTTATTAATTTTATAAGCTTGTTATGGAAATGAAATGAAATGATGTCAACTGCCTAGAAGTGTTTCAGTTTGGGTCATCGAGAAGCAGACACCAAGATGGGATGAGAAGTGCAACCGATTTGTTGGAGGGAACCAGTGTCAGGGGTGGCGGAGGGAACAGAGCAGGTGACAGGAGGCTTAGGATCGCAGTGCAGGCCTGACACCTGTGCATGGGTGGAGGGTTGGGTTGGAAGAACTCAGGCTGCAGTGGAATTCTGAGAAAAAACCAGTCCAAGCAAAAAAGTCTCCTGCTAGAGGAGTTATCGCCTATGAACAGCCCGGGTGAAGCATGGCCTCGGGGCAAGTGCCAATGGATCTGAAAATGTGGCACTTGGTATCTCCTGGTCAACATTGCCTCCCTGCAGCACATTTTTTTGAAGGGTGACCTTCGTGGAGTGTTGTGCTTCCCTGACTCTCATAGCACAGGTGCCTGGAATATAGTAAGCACTTGAAATATCTTACGCACTATTGTCCCCGTTTTATAGGTAAAGAAGCTTCATTCCCAGTGACAATGTGTGATTTGACCAGGATCATGTGCAATAGAGTCAAGACCTAAACCCGCATTTCTGCCTCTGGATCTTGTGTGTCCTGTCCGGGACCTCACACAGTGGCTCTTTAGTAGCATTTACTTAATGCATCTCCTTTTGTGATAAAGTAGATCCTCATTCCATTGGGAACCACACAGCCCTACCTCAAGCCCTTTGGGCTGTGTAGCCTTGCTGCCCTTGAGAAAGCCTCGGTTGATTCCTGTGCCTGCTCAGGCACAGCATCAGGCCCTTAGCTCCTGAAGCGTCCAGGTTCTGGGATTCGAGCCAAGGCAAACTCTGAGGCTGCATCCCAGCTCCCAGGAAGCTGTGCCACTCTTGGCTCCAGCATTCAGAAGGCCAGGATGCGAGCTTCTTTTTGCCTGCCTGGAAAGGGCTCTGGCTCTTTGCTGATGCCGTAATATGTTGGGATATCGCTGCATATAATTTTCACTTAAATCTTTTAACTGTTGCCAAATTCTTTTAAGCAACTAAATGCAGTCATTTTCTGTGGCCTTTAATCTGTTTTTCAGTGAACAGATTTTAATTTTTCCTTTCTACCTAACAAAAAATATATATCCTTTAAGGTATGTGTTAACAAGTTCTTTTAAATGTCTGAGGAGAGGTTCACTGGATGAATTTTTTGTTTTATTTTTGAGAAAGAGGAATGTAACATGGCCACTCTCTAGTCAGTTTGTGCTTAGATTACAGTAGACTAACTTCTAGTTGTCGCAGCAGACATCTAGCCGCATTACTCGTTCTTGAGCCAAAAGTACAAAAAGAGTAGAATTTCTGTGTTGTCTTGTTTAAATAATTAGAATCACTTACCTTTAAAAACAGACATGAATGTCCCTGAATTGGGGTATGAGAAATTCAGTGCACCCATGCACACACACAGACATGTACACAGACGCTGACATTTTGGGCTTGCAGGTATACAGGCATACCTTGGAGATACTGCAGATTCATACCAGATCCCCACACTAAAGCGAGTATTGCAATAAAGCGATTCACAAACTTTTTGCTAGTGGAGGGTCTGGCCTTCAGTTTGTAAAAAGTACAATATCTGTGATGCGCAATAAAGCAAGGAGCAATAAAACGAGGGGTGCCTGTGAATGGGAGATGGGGCAAGCTTGAGAGAACTCTAGGGCAGCTGTCAGGCATTTCCAGTAGAGAACTGTAGTGCCCCTATGTTGGAATGGAAATTTCCAGGATTATATTAATATCCGAAGGGCAGGCCTTCTTCATTTTCGTGGACAGCCTAACATAAAAGCATCAGTCCTACTGCTACAATGTTTTCTATGACCCCTCAAAGCTGTTTAGAAGCTTTCAGCAATAATTCTTTACGAGATTATGGGTACACAGGCAAGATCTTTCCTGTTGAGCATGTTAAGTCTGCCATTGGAGTAGGCTTTCTGAGAGGTGAAAACTGGTTTGTTTGTTTATTTGCTCCCTGGCTGTACAAAAAAGGATTTGAAGTGTCCCAGAGGAGGAGGTCACACTGTTAACCTGGCAAGATGCGCCCAACCAACAAATCACTAAAACGTGGTTGAGGTGAAATTGCGGGGCCACGAAGAACAAACGAGGCCATTTGGGAGTTAGATTACTACCTGATGGTCAAACACACGTGTTTCTGATCTTTACTTCAAGCTTGCTCAAGAAGGACCTTAAAACTGAGACCTGTGATCCTGGCTATTTTTAGGCGTCCTTGATCAGATAAAGCACAGGCATGCATTCCTCAGAGATGCTGGAGGCTGGGTCCAGACCATCACAATAAAGCGAGCACACAATTGAGTCTTAATCATTTTGCTGGTGGAGAATCTTGCCTTCAATTTGTAAAAAAGTGCAACATCTGTGAAGCGCAATGAAGTGAAGTGCAATAAAACGAGGTTTGCCTTCACAGGCATCTCCCGCAGAGCTCCCATACTCAGCCTGCAGAGAACACTGGAAAAAGCCCGGCTGACCCAGCGGCCGGAGCTGCTACTGGGAGTGGCGTTGCCTCATCGGGTTTGAGGAGTGTGAAGACTTAATTCAAAATAAGATTGCAGTTCCAGTGACTTCTCTCCTGCACTGGCTTCGGTGCATCTTTATTCATTGTCTCTGCACAGAGTCAGCGCCATCTCCCACGTCAGCCCTGCTGTTCCTGTTTGCTCCAGGACACAACAAGAACAGGCTGGGGTTTCTTTCTTTAACCTCTTGCTTTTTCCTTGGCTGGTTCCTTTGCCAACTCCCATATAAAAACAACATTGAAAAAATATGAGCTGAGAACACAGGAGAGCTACCAATAGCGAAAGATGCCAATCACAATGCAACAAAAAATACATCTGTACTCCAGGCATGGGGCCAGCTTTAAAGAGCAACATTTAGTGATAATTAGATAGGTAGGGGCCATAGTTCCTTTGAGTTCACTTATAAGGATTCAGCCTGTATAACTTATTTATGTGATTTGTGCTTACCAAAGGATTTTTCAAATCACTCTGAATTCTAATTTTCTATTCTCTTCCCCCTACCATGTCCCTATATTTTGTCACCAGTCTTGAATATCACCAGCATTTTATTTACTTTCACTGAGGACCTTGGAAGTATGAGAACAAAATGCAAAATAGTTTAACTAACAGACCATGTGGTCAAGTTTAAATTATCCCTTGATTACCTACAAGGATTTTAGAGGCACCATTAAATCTCCTTCAGCTTATTTTATATGCCAGGGAAGATAACATATGTTCAGTTATTTAAGATTTTCAACATATATAGCACAATAGCAAATGAGATATCTGCAAAGGTAGATTATACAATGGTTGGATATGCTATTTACCATTTTGCACAAGAGGAAATCAAAGCTCAGAGGGGTTAATTCATTCTTTCATGCCAGCAGATAAAACTAGATCCACTTCTAACATCTCTCTGCTGTTTCTGTTTCCTGTAACACCTGCATATGTTGTCTCTAGAATTCTGCCTCTGTCCCCACCGTAATCCATCGTCCCTGCAGTAGCCAGAAATCTATTTTTAAAAAGTAAACTAGATAAGATCTTTCCCCTGCTCGAACACTTTCCAAAGGTTTTCCTCTGCACACAGAATAAAATCCACAATCCTGGCCACGGCCACCTTAACTATTGATGTGACCGCATCTTGTACCACCCTCCTTCATTCTTAACAAATTCAAGCCACATGGTCATTATTTTTTTTCCTGGGACACATCAAGTTTATTCTCACCTTACAGACTTTCATATTTGCTGTTTCCCTCTGCTCTGAGATTTTTTTCGCATTGCTTGTTCCTTCTTGTCATTCAGGTCTCAGTTCAAATGTCTTGAGAGGTACATTTGTCAAATCAAGCATCTTTATGGTACAAAGTATCAAAAATGATCTTATTTTATTTGCTTGCTTGCTTGTCTATTTTATATAGCTTCTCAAACACACCTTCAAATGTAAACTCCGTAAGAGCTGAGATATTCATCTCATGCTTTTTTTCTTTTGTTCTTTGTGGGCTCCCCAGTGCCTAGGGCAGTGCCTGAGAATCTGATACATTGAAGATGCTTCATTTTAAAAGGGAAGTTAGAATCTCAGCCATTTCCGCACATGCTTATAAAATATTCAGACTTGAGTGAGAAGGTAAATATTAACTTATACAATAAAGCTTTCATGCTATAATGCTAAATGATTATACACAAAATTATAGAGTACAATTGGAAATATGTGCAGAAACCTCAGTGAAACAAACCAAATACTAACAATAATAACATTATCTTCTTTTGCATATGGTTATATGTTTTCTCAATTTTCTAGAATAAGATAATCAGGGTAAAATCACCTTAAAAGCACAAAATCAAATTTAAAGCAGAAAAGCTATTTCTCATTACTGAAATGGTTGTTTTGTAAGTGTACTCATTTTTTTCAGTAGGTGCTATAGTAACACTGACCTGTTCTCCAGGTCATAGGCTCTCATTCTTGCACTAAGTCTCCTGTGATGGTTCTGAATTCTTCTCTTCAGAATGTATTTTAGTTTATTTATATCTCTGCTGCACTCAGCATTGTGTGTAATTCTCTAGAAATGATGTAAATGATGCAGAGTAAAGTGGAATTATCTCCTTACACTTTCTAGTTAATTCCTTGATGTTTATTGCTGCCTAAGTTTGCATCAGATATTTTTGGCAACTCATATCTCAGAATTAGAAATCTAGACCATTTCCCCCTTCGGCACAGCTATGATTCCCTCCTCTCATCTCCACAAACAAGATCTAACATCACGTCTAACATATTTCGTTGATTTAGATTTGTCTCACCCTTCTCGTGTACTTAGTTATTTTAAACACCTCAAGTCTATCACCCAGATGATTCATTATTCCTACCCCTATAGTCATCTATGTACAAATGTGATCTTCACTTAATTGATTTTTTTATGACAAGTACATTAGGGTAAAAAACAGAGCCCGATGTCAAACTTCTAGGTGCTTCCTAGTTAATACTGATTCATTCATCAGATACATCCTATGGTTGGCATTGATCAATTGGTTAATCCAGCTAATATTACAATCTACTCCTCATATCTTGACTTTTAACAATAAAGAGATCATGAAGATATGAGGAGCACCTTACTGAAACCTGGAAAAATCATACCTACTGCCTTTCTTACATGTATAAAATCTTAGTAGCTGTGTTGAAAACTCTAAATTGGTGTCTTCTTAGTGAATCCTTGATATTTCTTAATGATCACTGCATTAGTTTCTAAGAACCAACATCAGATCTCAGTTCAGGTTAATCACATTTTCTCTCCTGAAAATGAAGTACTTTGCCTACCTTTGGTCTTTGTCACTCTTGTAGTTCTCCATTATTTCTTTAAGAACACTCTCAGTAATTAATTTACTTCAGTTGTGAAGTTTATCAGTACCTCAAGGTTGTAATTTGTCTCAGCAGGAAGGCTCAACATCATTTAAAGCAATTGGATATTTTTTTCTAATTTCTTCACCCATCTTGAGCTTCATTTCCCTCTGACTAACGTTTATTTTACTCTTTCATTTGCAAAAGCATCATTCTCTTTAACAGGGAAGCCATTAAAAATTGTGGGACACATGACACGGACACCAGTCTGTGGCAGGGAGGGGAGGGCGAGGTAGGAGTGGGCAAAGAGGACATAGATGGGGAAGGAAAGGGACTTTACTTTGGATGGTGAGTGCATGATGCAGTGTGTAGATGATGTTTATTGAGTTGTACACTTGAAACCTGTATGGTTTTATTAACCAATGTCATCCCAATAAATAAGTTGTGCTGTTTCTTTCTGTCATTTTTAAGCATTATAATCTCTATATCCTATAGCAAGGGTATCTTTCTCCTCCTAACAGAGACCTTAACGCTTTTTACAATGATTTTATTTTATAGACTTTATCTCACCCTCTCTTCCGCACTTTGTCCCTTGTTTGAATCTGTGGTTTAGCATTTCTGCATACTGTTACACTCCATTTTATCATTAACCAAATCACTACATTTATTAAGGCTCAACCAAAATAATTTTTTGGGACTTTGGAGAATATCAAGATTCATAGAACATGGCTCTGGCTTTCAGGGATTTGATAAGATTTTCATATTGATGTATGAGTCTTATTCTACAGCCCGGGTGGTTTTACAAAAGAAGCTGTTAATTGTTTTTTTTGCTAATGATTCAGAACCAAAGGTGATGCTCATGGTAATGTTTTCGGCCACCATGCATGTTAGAAAGTGTATTTGTATGTATTATCATATTTGATTCCCTTTGCCATGGAGTCACAAAGAGATACCCTGTTTATCGTTACTCTACATAGATTTATTAACCTATTGGATGAATGTATTAGTGATAATTTTGGACAAATTTTACAAATGTCTTTCATTCTTGCTCTTTTTATGCATTCATTGTTGAGCCCCTTGTTAACTAATTGGCCTGCTCCCATCACAGCCAGAGCCCAGGGAAGGTGCACTCGGCCCTCTGAGCCTTCTCTGCAGAGACCAGGGACATTCCCTTTCCACCTGGACTTCACTCCCAGGACAAGTTGCATAGTTACAAGAAGAGTAACAGCAAGTTTTACATTTTAAAACTTACATTACACTTTTAACTTCTCCTTAAAGATGTCATTCTGAGGCCACTGGATGTCATACCTTTGGGTGAGAATTTACACCAAAGCCTGCTTTTCAGGTTAAGTGGAATGAAGCCCACACCTATCACAGCATCCTGTGAGTGGGAGCTGACAATTGATAGGTTCTGACACTCTCTGTTTTTTCATCCTATGGGTTTATAAAACATCTCCTACAAAAGTAACTAGGCTTACGAACAATCTTCAATATATGTAGGTGGAATATACCCTTTTTCTGCCTTCCCACAAGGGAAAACATATTGGAAACCAACTGAGTGAATGTAGACTATTACAGGGATAACCTTGATTGTGTCAATTGAAACTTCTAAACTGACTTTAATTAGTAAGGTCATTTCACATTTAATAGTAATAGTCTATTTTGAAAAGTTAACCCAAGTTCCTCCAAGTGGAAATCTTAGATAGTTCAGGCAGTGGTTCAGGAATGGGAAACAATTATTTTGTCTTCCCCACAACTCCACAAGATCAATTAAACTGTCCGCCAAGTAGAAATGGAAGAATTGGTACATGTCAAGACCTAATGATTACAAAATCAGGATTTTTTTCAGAAAATGTATGGGGGAGAAGAGATAGGGAAAAAAAGTGGCAACTTGTGCATAGAAGTCCAAACTTTTTATCATTTTCGTATATTATTAGTCATATCATTCAATTGTTAGTTTTGAAATTTTGATTACCATGGCTATATGATAGTTAGAAAATTAACCTAGTCAACACATAAAAAATGTTGATTAGATAAAGCTTAGATATAAAGCTCCAGAATTCTAGAAATCTACAACCAGAGTTGAAGGAACTTGAGAATTTTTTTCCCTTCCATTCCAATGAAACCTTCCAGGACCCACATTTTTGTTCTCAGGCACGCATCTGCAAATTTCCAGATCATGATGCCAAACACAAATATACTCAAAAACCCCATTCAAGAGGTTTTTATTTTAACTTACAGCATCCAGACAACAATCAGAAACTTTTAGAAATAAAATTGATCAAAGCTATTGTGAACACAGTCTCATAGTCTTTTAGTGTCTCTGGATGAAAACTCAGCCACTTGGTAGCATTGGAGAAACCAGGGGCTAACTGGTTGAGAGCACCAAGCTAGCCCACTGCTAATAGCCTGTTAAGCATCATTCCAAGTGCCAAGTAAAGTGCTTAAAAAATTAAGTGTCCAGCCGGCGTGGCTCAGTGGTTGACCATCGACCTAGGATCCAGGTGGTCAGGGTTCGATTCCCGGTCAGGGCACATGCCCGGGTTGTGGGCTCCGTCCCCAGTCAGGGGCATGTAGGAGGCAGCTGATCAATGACTCTCTCATCACTGATGTTTCTATCTCTCTCTCTCCCTCTTTTTTCCTCTCTCTGAAATCAATAAAGATATATTTTTTTAAAAAAATTAAGAGTAAACTGAGTAAATATTATGGAGGCTAATAACATTTGAATGTGCCCTCTGGTTTCTAAGGCAGCTGAGATTTTCTTACCGGCTGAATTTTCCTGCCAGACAGAGTTGAATTTCCCAGCTACCATTATACAGTTTCACCGCGTATACACAGGCATTGGCGTGGAAGGAATTAAGACAGGCCTCTTGACTCTCTGGATACCCAGGGACATATGCTCCGGGCAACATAACATTACGTGGTCATGAGACATATTAGAAAAATAACCATTGAGAAGAAGACAGCATATTTTTTAAACTCTAGAAAAACCCAGATGCTTCATTGGGAAACAATTCTAAAGCTCACACAAGTGCAAATGCTTCTTTTTTCAGACTATCATCATCATGGCATTTAAAAATATAAATACACATTAAAGGCTTACTCAAAATGCAGCTGGCTGGCATAAATCAGATGTTTGGTGATGGACAGTATGTTATATGGAATATTTCACCCATTAAGAATGAGCAATTTTACACTTTCCAGGGTTTTGTTTTGTTTTTTCCACTTAGAAAATATTTTATGACCCAACCCCATGTAATTTATTTTCTATGGATACATGTACTATGTATGTAAAACTTTTATTTCTCTTGATTTATTCACCTCATTCTGCATTCACCGTACATTTATTCCAGTCTCTAGAGAACTTAGGAGAAGCAGCAATGCAGTAAACGCCAAGTACCTAACCTTTAGCATTATCACCCAATTTCACAGATGATAAAATTGAGGTAGAAAAAATAATGTAGTTATAATTTCAGAATACAGAAGATATATCCCAGGAAAATTTGAGTTTTTATAATACCATAGCACTATTTTGGTTCTGTATTTTTGGCCTAAATTCAAACTTGAATTTAATTTAATTCCCTTTTGACTTCCTCCCTTCCTTCCTTCCTTCCTTAGGCTGTATTTACATATGACCAGTTAATTGATTGCTTTTAAGACACATTTCTTTTCAGGTCTCTTAACAGTCCATTTCTTCACCATTGATTGAATAGGTTGAATATTCAAGGAATTTTGATTTTTTTTTTTTGAGATAGTTCAGATCACCAAGTTTACCATCCTTCAGTCTGGTATGTTTATTCCCAGATTCTTGTCAGCTTTTGTAACCTCAGAAATCCAGACGTCAAAAATGACACTGAGGGGGTTTTATACATTGTTCAAACATGAAATTCAGCATCAAGTCCAGCTATTTATATGTTCGCTGCTCTGTTTATTGGTGTCTTTATCAACACTCATATCTCATTCTCTAGCAGCAAGTAATTTTCAAAGTTGATTTGCAATCTATGTGCAGCATGGTGTTCCTTAGGGACTCCTGCCCGCTGAGGCCAGAACCCAGAGAGAGCACATAGCCTGCTAGCAGCCACCTGGTGATCCTTTCCCGGGGCAGTTCCAACCATGCGCCCTTAACTGGGAAGTCATATGCAGATCTGTCTCCAGTGTATTATCCAGAGAAACTGTGAAATGTCGTCATATCATTATCCTTTTATGGCATTTTCTCACTTGGGGTTATTTCCATAATTTCCATCAAAATCCCATAAGACAGTGTTCTCTCAGCAAACTTATTTAAAAAAAGGAACATCTTTCTTGTCCTCAGGGCTTATTTTAACTAGCAATTTAAATGGATATAGGCGGGTATCATGGGGGTCATGCCATTGAGCAGGGGTTGGTAAAATGTTCCCTAACTAGTTTTACAGCAGTGAGAGGAAGGGGAGAGGAATGTTGCATATAAGCTGGGTTGATTTCCAAGATCAAAGTCAACCTGAGATATAGGAGGACTATTGAAGAGGAACAATATATGTTTTGTCCAGAGAGTTCCAGAGACCTGATCTATTGGGAGGCTATGCTAAGGGATTTTCTTTTTTCCCCCAATTTGGATCAGCATCCTAATTGGATAATTCAGATGGGCTGAATTACCAGAGCTGACTTGGAGCAGTCTCCTCCAGTGACAATAAAATGGGATTCTTACAATGATAGGGTTCTGGTAGGAGGAAGAACTCTCCATATTCATCCCTTAGAGGAAATCTAGCATGCTATGTTGAGGAGCATAACATGTGAAACCATGAGATCTTCAGGAGGCAGAAATAAAACGTAATTGTTTGAAACAACAGGGACTAATGGACATAGTGTCTAACTAGAGTTTATATGTTCTGCCTAATGGGTTTCAAATTGAGCAAACAATATAAAACTAAAAAGCCTGGTACACACCAATCAAACCATAGACCAACTAGGTTTTACTTTCAAACACCTATTTGGGGGTCCTTGCTAAAGAGTGTCATATTGTGTAATGTATGGCCTGGAAGTGATGATTCACTCTGTGTGTGTGTGTGTGTGTGTGTGTGTGTGTGTGTATATGTATATATGTATATATATAAATTTAACCATGTACCAGAGTAGTATAATAGCTTCTTTCTATAATCTTGGGGAATTGCATTTATAACTTTGTCACAACTAATTCATAATAGCTAATATTTATTGAGGTGTTTTCTATGTGCCAGATCTGGGCCATATATATATATATATATATATATATATATATATATATATATATAGTTTTTATTTAATAATTTTATAGGTAAGGAAATTAGTGCTTTAAGGAAGCCAAATGAATTGCTGAAGGCCAAGTCACTTTCCTAATTTTATATACACATACATATATATACATACACACACGTACACACACATATATACGCATATACATATATATACACACAAACACACATATATGTTATAAAGTTGTATCTTAAATGAAATTAAAAAGAAATCCATTAACACTGAACATTTTGTCACCATCAGAACACAGTCTAGGTTCTTCAAAGCTGAGAGCTTCAAGAGAGCCCGGGGCGGGAGCTGGCGGGGGGAGAGAATTGTAAGAAACCTTAGGGAGTAATGAGATGTGAATCTCAATAATCAAATGCCAAGTTTACACTGTGTTACACTCCCTACCTCCCTGCAAAACTCTGACACAACCTTTATCACATCTGTTTAAAGCCCTTTAATGGCTTCCCAATGCACTTAGAGCAAAAGCCATACCCTTTAGAATAGGCTACAAAGTTTCTTTCAGTTATACCCCTGTTCCTACCTCAGCTCACACTTCTCTTCCACTGCAGCAGGAGGAAACCCTGGGCTTGCTTTCAGTTTCCCAAAATGAAAGCTTCCTCCCACTTTGAAGCCATTGCACATGGTGTAATGTCCATTTAATACCTTTTCCCCTCACTCTTCACCTTGCTCTTACATGTCCCTAAGGTCTGATCTTAAATGGCACTACTGTAAGAATCTATCTATCATGCGCTAGCCATTCTTCTAAATTCTCTCCCACCCTGCACTAGCCCCTTTATTATTTTTGTATTGTTTATACTCATTACATAGCTTGAAATTGTTTAATATCTCCCTTCCTCCTCAGGACAGGCACTCCTGGGTTGTTCACCTTTGTTACCTGGCTCATGGTCATCACTTTGTTGCTGAACAGAACATAAAGGGTTGAACTGGGTACCCCCAGGCAATTGAAAATGTCAAGACTTAAAGAGGTTAAATAACTTGCTGAAAGTCACACCCGCAGCAAGTGGCAGAGCTGGGATTTCAACCTAAGGGTGTTCAGTTGCAGGGTAGGCGTTCTCCTTGGTGCTTTAGAAACCTTGAGAGTCTAAGGGTCTATCTAAAGGGATGGAGTATCAAGAGAGCCCAGATCATTCTATTTCTGAAATCATTAAAGCACTTGTTTGTTGCTGTGCGCATTGAATAGCTTGTTGATGGACTGATTTGGGCCGTCATTCTGCGGAGGCAGACCTGGTCTAATTTCTTAGGAGAGTGGAACATGGTGACCATTTGTAATTACGCTGAGACAAGTTATTCTAAATGTATGTTGTATAATACCTTATTTTTGTTTCAAAAATATTTAGAAGCCACATTTCTTTTTATTCATAAACCACATTATGTCACCTTTATTTATTAAAAGTATGAGGTAATGAAAAATAGGTAGAAGTGGAAAGTAAAAAAAAAAAAGGTCCCTCACTACCTAAATTTCTGTGACTATTTAAATATGAAAACATCTCTTCTAACTAGAGATTGATTTCTCGCTACCTGAGCAGATGGGAGATTGTGAACTGCTTAGGGAAGAGCATAGATTTTACAGCCAAACAGATCTGGCCTTGAATGTTGTTACTGCTTATAATCTGTATATAGATTAAGTAAATAACTGACTTCTTCTAAGCCTCAAATTTCTCACCTGAAAATGGGAATAAAAATGAATATTTGGTACACAAGTTTATTGTAATGATTCAATCAATCATCCCTCCCAAGTTCTTAGGAAAAAGTAGGCCATCAACAAGTGTTTATTCTTTCTTTTAGAAAGTAGGCTAGGCCACAGAGGCCAGAGTGGGAAGTAGCTTCCTATTGCATCTCTTAATTTTACCTGAGTTCTATTTTTATTTGCTATTTTTTCTTGGAGAAATATCCAAATATGCCATCCTATTAATAGCATTTACCCCTATACATTAAATACATTCTCTGTGCTTATATATGAATGTTTCTTATCCTTAACACTTTATACTCATTACCTTGTTTAATCTTAAAACCAAACAGGAATGTAAGGTTCTGGGACAATATAAAACTTTCCTAAGGTACATAGCCTATAAGTGGCCATAAATGCTTGAACTGAAATAGAAACTTGTTCTGTGTCTTAATGAAATACTTTTGAAGACTCCAAAGACTACTGCTTACTTGGCAATAGTCAGCTGTAACAGTAAGTATTGTTATAAGTAGGAAACAGAGGCTTAGAAACATTGTTTTTCAGGGCCTTTTGTAGTCTAGCTCAATGTTTCTGTCAACACTCATGACTTAATCTCAGCTTCAAGGTTTTGTGTGGACAGTGCTCTCCCACAGAGTGTGTGAGGGAGGGCAGGGGTGGGGTTGGGGGTGCTCTTTCTTCTTTCTTTGACTTGCTGAATATCAAGACCCAACCAGGCACTACCTTCTCCATGGGCCTCCAATCCATAGTGCTTTCTTTTATTTCTGAATATCTGTAGTTCATGCCTGACACTGGATTCTGGGTCATTTTGCTTAATAACAGGGCTCCCCAGCCATGCTGGGGATTCTGGTAAGTCAGTGAACATAAAGTGATATACAAAGCAAGATGTATTTATTGAGTGCCTGTGGCATGAAAAAGTCTGTGCTTGATGTTGCCATAGTCTATAAAGTTAGGTAAGATATTGTCCCAGCTCTGTAGAATCTTATATAATCATCTACTAACCACTATGGATTGTTTTAAGACCTCAAATCCTCAAAATGAATAAAGAGATGGTTGAATAAATGCTGTTGGGGAGGTAGTTTTTCTAAACACCAAGGAGACTGCAGAATAATAGAAAAGGCACTCTCTTTCTTATGATTTATCGTCAACTTGAAGAGAGAATACAATCACTCTACAGTGGGTAGACCCAATTACTTTTCACCACCTTAATGGGGGAAACGGTGACCCTTTGGGTTCAGAGCAATCCTCTGAGTGCAACCACAATATGACCTTGAAGAGAAAAGAATTGGCATATTTGCTTCTGACTAGAAAGCAGCCAGCTCGGGCATTTGTGGGAAGCTGATGTGTTGGAGCCACTAAACAGCTTCCACTTTACATTATCACCCATTTTATAAAGCAGGAAGACTTTTAATGTTAATTCTGTAATTTGAGCATTAATGTTGTGGTTTCACATCCTGTAAATTAAAGCTTTAGGATGACCAAAGAGCTGGCTCACAGAGCATCTAACAGCTTGCGTTAGGATTCAGGCAGCTCAAGACACAGGCCAAGGACAAGAGGCCTGGCCATTTCAGGGTCTGCTAGTCTTTCTTCCTAGAATGAATAGCTACCCCTTTATTTCCTCTAGTCCCTTTGCCCCAATCCTCACTTTGGCTTTTTTTTTTTTTTTTTGCAGCTCATCAGTTTTTTCTTGGTTAAGTAATACCTGCCAATATGTTTCTATTCTGTTCAATAACAGAAGCTAACTGTTAATGCAACTTCAGAGAACTAATGTAGCCTCTCAATAGGACATGCAGTTGGTTTTGAATAGGGGAGTTTTTTTGTCCTCAAAAACCCAGCTAGTACACTATTTACCATAATGCTGGGGCCGACTTCAATAGTTGTTGGTCGCAACTATGGTGGTCATAATTCAAAATATTTTGGAATTTTATGGAAAATCTCTCATTGGCATGAGAGTAGTCATTTCCTTGAGGCAGGCATTCAGAATCATGCTTTGGCCATTTTTCAGATCAGTGCATATTTTTACATTTATAATTGTTTATGGATTAATTCAGGAATAAGAGGATTTGAACTTATAATTTTAGGAGTAAAGAGTATGAGTAGATTTTTAAGTGCCATCAATGTGGGGATCACTATCTTACTTATTTCTGTCTTTTTATTTCCTCAACTCTTGATACATATTTATTAACTGAATGAAAAAAAATACCTGGGGCATCTAGGTATATTATAGAGGTATTGTTGGCAATTTATGATACAAGAGTGTGATACTACTTATTTCACGTGTCTCCTTAAGGAAAAATGAATGCATCTCAACAAGACAGCTCGGTGGGGCGGGGTGGAGGGTGGGGAAGGGAGACTGGGACCCAGAGGTAGAATAAATAACACTTGCTAAAATTTATGTCTCTCTGGATCCAGTCCTTTATCTATGTTATTGAGAAAGCCAGTACATCTTCACAGACTCAGGAGTAATAAGTCATGGGTACAAATTGAAGAGACCTTCAAAATACATCTACTTCTGCAAGTGACTAAGACTTTTTATGACAGAGGCTTCACTTGTAATTCCATTCTGTGTAATTTATGTCACAATCTTGGGGTCCTCATTAGTCACAGAACTGTGGCCAATCTTCTGCTGCCCCTGAGGATGTCGGAAAAGATGTCTACCTTTATATCTTCTTGATTCAGATATGAAAGGAGCAGATTTCCTACAGGTATTTGGTGTTTATTTCTGGGCAAGCGAAGGTCTCTAGTCTTAAAGTTTCATGCCATGGATTTCATCACAGGTAAAGTATTTCACTCTATTTTCTGTGCTGTATAGTTAAGGCTACACAATGGCTTGTGATCTTCACAGTAAAATTCATGTACCCAAATGTTATGGAACCACTGAAATGCGAGAGTGGTCATTTTTCCTAGGGAATGTAAGCCTCAAAGGGAAGAGGTATGTGTAGAAAGAAGGGAGTGACAGGCTTGAAGAAGAATATATGCTTTGGCTTAGACAAGGGTTAGCAGGGAAAGCATACATAGCCCATTGTCACTATGATATAAAATGACCTATTAGTACAAAGCCTAGTGGGAACTGAAATGATCTCTCCTAAAGAAACAAACTTGACTTGTTATTTCCACATTTTGGCAACTTCTTTGTATTCCAAATTATACCAAGGTGGGCACTGCGGAGCTTGTGATACCTGAATGAAATAGGCAAATTTATGGGAATATACTTTAGAGCCTAGGCTGACAGTTGGGAGTCGGCTCAGCATTATTGATGCCATAATTAACTCACTCATTTTCATTGCAGGAGGACACCATTTCCAACATTCATTTGACACTCCCTTTAGATCAAGAAGTAAGGACTGGGAATATCTTGTTCTGTGATGATTTCTGCAGTAGACCAGGCTATTAATGGGCCCTTAAAGGGTGTGGGGTCACTGCAACTTGGTCCATAGCAGCAATTTGTGGGGATCCTCTTCAGAGCCAGGCACCCATCATCGCCTCCTCCTCACAGGTCTACTTCGGGTGAGAGTGCACCCTCCTTTGTTTGAGACCAGAGTGTCTTAGGGGGTGAAATGGATGGCATTCAGTGCCACAGCTCAGCACAAGGGAACTGATATGAGCATTTTAAAGACATAATTTTATATCTAATAAAATACATATTTCAATATTTAAACGATTACAACTTGTATTTACTTTCACATTTCAAATATAAATGTGATTTAGCTAATATGTCATCTAAAATCACCCTTTTAAAAGCAGCAGCTAAGAAGAGCTCAACCTTCTGTAGTGGTCAGTGGGGGGAGGGGGTTTGAAGGTGATGGCTTTGAAGGTTGACTCAGGGAGGAGATTAATCAATCTCCACGGTGAACTGGAAAAGATTCAGAAGTTTTGAATTGATTATTTACGTCAGAAGTCAAAGCAGAATGCAGGGTTCTGTTCCTCTTCTGAAAGTCTATCAGCACTTATAGTGAATTAGTGGAAAATAATGATTATTCTTGTTCTAAATGTCAATCAGTAGGAATTTCCGAAGTGGCTACTGTGTATATAGTATCGTGAAGTTGCAGGGAAAGTTTAGGACTTAACCTCTGCCCTGACAGAGCATATAACCTATTTGTAGAAACACAATGAAACTATGGGAATTAATAAGAGAGCAATAAAGCCAATCTGTGATTAAAGGATACGTTGTGTATTATTCACTCTGAATTATATAGACATTCAGGGAAGGGAGATTAAAGAAAGAATATTCAGGAAAGCAGCAGAAAGAGGTGATTTTAGAAATAGAAAAACATTACTTAACTATTAAATCATTAATTAATGTAATTGCCAAGCCCTGGAGAAACAATTACAGATCCTTTCCACAAAATTCCTTCTTTATGATCTGGTCCTTGTCACCTCTACAGCTTCAGAACCCACATACTTCTACCCACTTTGCCTGCTATGCTCCAACCATAAAATATGATTTTCAGTTCACTGAAGGCCCCTGCAGTTACCTGATTCTGTCCTTGGCATGTCTGAGTCTGTCTCATCCTCTAAGGTCCAAGTGAAATACTGCCACTTTGGTGACGTTCCCTGAAGTTTCCTTGTCCCCCAGAGATTTTCTATCTCTTATGCTACCACTGAGCTTTGCTCAGAATCCTCTCACATCACACACAATGTCTTGATATTATTTGTTGTAATGTCTTCTCCCTCAGAGTAGGAACCTCAGGGTTCTACCATTCTCGACATACAGGGTCTTGGTTGAATGAATCAATGTATGAATGTAAAAGAGGATTTGAAAGTCAAATGGCCTGGTTAATTAGGATTGCAAATTAACTGAGCATTAAATAAAGTTTTATTTTTATTTTAATCCTTGGTATAAAAATATTTATAATAAATAATTTGTCTATTTTCCTGCCTAATTGTCTGTATTGTGACAGACAATACAGTGATTTATTTTTTTAAGCCTTGAAGATATTGATTTGTTTCATTGTGAACATCAACTCTCTCATTTTGGATTTTCATGGGGAAAATGCCAATGGATTGAGTTGAATCTCTATCAATATAAACCATATATACCTGAAAGGTAATCTTTTAAATAAATCCCTAACACCAGTTTTTATTATTATTCATCTTTTTCCCCCTAAAATCTGAACATGAGGATAATTTCTGTTTAATGAAAAATTGAAATAAAAATGTGAATGTCACAGGAATGAAAACACCCTGAATAGCAATTACATAGAGAGGGATTAGGGATTTACTAAGTGCAGTAGATTTCTAATAGCAAGATTATCAGTCCTGTGTTGAAAGCGTTGTTACCCAGTAACATTTTGCCATTTATTTCTTTTATTTTTTTTAAAAATATGTCTTTATTGACTTCAGAGAGAGGAAGGGAGAGAGAGAGAGAGCTAGAAACATCAATGATGAAAGAGGCATTGATCGGCTGCCTCCAGCAGGCCCCCGACTGGGGATCGAGCCCATAACCCGGGCATGTGCCCTGACCGGGGATTGACCCTCGAATTTCTGGATCTTAGGTCGATGCTCAACTGCTGAGCCACACCGACTGGGTGCCACCTATTTCTTATTCCAGGAATTCTATAAAAAATAAAATAAAAAGTTAATCTTACACTCATCATTAATTGAAGGAAGAAAACAAGGAAGAGTTCCCTTTATTTGTCATTACCAATTTGCCTTTCAGACCCCTGCGTATGTTCCTGAAACACTGACTCACTCTTCTTCCCCAGTCTTTTCTTGAGCACCTGTCTCTAGCTTAGTTGAATGGAAGGATGTGTAACAATTCAGATTGTGTGTGGTTTTGACTCTACGATCAGAGAGCCAAATAAAACACAGGCACAGGAGCCAAGTGCCATGGCCTGCTACTATACAGATCAATTTCAACATTCTCATGTGCCTGGCTGTATTTCAAGAAGATTAGGAGGAACAAGCATAAAAATCCTTTTATTTTTATTTTCTAAATATATATTGATTATACACTATGTGTTAGGCCCTTTTATGAGTTTTGGGCTAGGTCCTGTGCATCCTAGCATTCATCCTCAGTATAAGGCACACAGATGATTCTTAGTAAAGTTTGATATAACTGTCTACACTCTTGAGAAACTTACAGTCCTCTGGAAAAGCAGACATAGCAGGAAACTGCAGACCAGGTGACAGCTGGGTACAGTGAGAGCATATTCCATGGAGGAACTCTTTAGAGGTGCTGCTTAATCTGAGTCTTAGAGGAGAAGCAGACACATGTCAGGCACACAAGCTTAGGAGCAGCATTCCTGGTAAAAGTGTAGCCATGAACTTATGTAAGATCCTGGCACACTATTCAGTAGAGTCAAGGGCCCCCAGCAAGAGTGGCTGTGAAATGGGACCTTATTGGGATATGGTGGATTTCTCTGCATTTCCAAAGGGGAAATAAGTTGATGGCATAAACTGGCCACTGCAAACCCCTTAATATCCCCAGAGTATTTCTGATGTTTCCCTGCCGACCTGTCCAGAAGCTGGCCTGGCCCACGTCCCCTCTTTTTGGGGCCACTGTGCACTGACCAGGAATCAAACCAGCAAACTTTCAAGGCACAGGAAGATGTCCAACCAACTGAGCCACACCTGCCAGGGTGCAGGCCTCCTCTTTTAACTTTCACTCCTTCCAAATCACAAAATGAAATGGAGTTTTCTTCAAAGTGACAGCTAAATCTCAGCCCCTTGCCAGCAGCTGTACCTGTGCTGCTTAATTCTGTAATCCTTTCGCCCTCCATTCCTTGTTGTGGTTAGCAAATGCCAGGAAATGTTGGAGTGACAAGTGAGTTCTCCCCGCCTGACACCTCTGTGGGAGGACTTGATAAACTGCAAATACCACAGTCATTTTTCAGGTGCAGGCTCAGAAACATGCCCAGGATGGAGCCAGTGCTGGGAGGTAAAACGCTCCCCAGCCTCCCTGGCTTCCTTCCTCTGTCTTACATTTCTATGAACTTGGCATGTTGCTCAGAGCCATTTTCAAGGGAATACTTCTGCAGAGTCTTTTCCTTTGCTTCCTTATAACTGAGTGACATCAAATCATCCGCTTCATTGTACCTCCATGGATGATACTCCTCCCTGACCAAAGGGGGAGGCTGAGCCCTCAGAGCAGCTGGCAGTGTAATGCTGGAGCCCATAGCATTCTGGAATGCAGAGGCCTGTCAGCAGTGGCTAAGATGTCCCCATGATCTCCACCCTGCAACACAGTTTCTACAGGAGCTTCCTCTACTGGGGAAACTTGGAAATCCCTCCTCATTTAGCACACTGCCATCCTATTTTTCACTTGGCTTAGAGGGACATCTGAATTTCTCTTACAGTCTTCTCTTTTCCCTCTTTCTCTCTCTCTCTTTCACTCTTTTACTCCCTGGGCAGCAGTGTTAATATTCTATGGTACACTCTAAAGCAAAACCTGAGAAAGGAATTACATAATCTGTCACTAGGAATGCATATCCCGGACAGTGATTTATGCAGATGCTGTACTCAAAGCGATGGCTGCATTGCATCTTTTCTTCTCACTGCCCTTCTCAGAGGCGACACGCAAACTTGCATTTAAAGTAGCATTGCAGCGAGTGATGGGCACTACCAGGAACTGGGCTACTCTAGTTCTAGCCACCAG
Organism: Miniopterus natalensis; assembly: GCF_054644295.1. Taxonomy (NCBI): domain Eukaryota; kingdom Metazoa; phylum Chordata; class Mammalia; order Chiroptera; family Miniopteridae; genus Miniopterus; species Miniopterus natalensis. Next base: position 41,025,262 of record NC_142086.1, on the reverse strand, counting down.
ACAAACCCAGCAGGCAGGGCAGGCAGCCCATCAACTTTGTAGGATCCTGGAACTTCCAAATGCACGGCCCCTGCACTCTCTGGTTCTGATGAAGAAGCTGATTCACAAATTCTTTGTGAGCTCAAGTTCATCCACCCTTCTGCCTCTTAAGTCCGGACTCAGACCCCCTTAGTCCCGTTTGCCTTTGCCCCTCTTTTCCGTGGTTCTCAGTGGTTTGAAATTCTGGTCATAACCAGGGAGAGATTCATAGGGCTGGCATTTTTCCTAGCTTTCTGGCTTCTACAGTGTTCTGGCAGCAAGGCTGGGAGTCTCCCTAGAGAGCTTATTTTTCCGAGATTCCCCCTATAGTTTTACATACTTAAGTGGGCCGTCTGAGGATGCGAGAAACAGCTTTCCTTTTGAACACTAATCTGAATCAAACTTCTAAATCCCTTAAAGTTCTAGCTATCAGAAGAAGAAACCCAAAGTAAACAAGCCTCTCACTGCCCCTTTACCCAGCCCGGCTACCTCCTGGCTCAGGACCAGCTCCTCCAGAGCCAGAAGCCTCTGGCGCTGGGCTCTCACACTGGCAAGCAGCCTGTGAAACTGCATGCCCTGCGCTCCGAAGACGGGAGGGTTTCTGCAAACATTTCTTTTGCCACTGTGCTGTGATTACTAGTATTTTTCCCACCCTGTCTGCTATCTGGGGATTCATCTGGGATTTATTTCCGTAATGAGAAAAGGGAAACATAGGGGGATTTTTCTCTGACTTAGATTATTTGTCACTTTGGTATTCATTTTAAAAGATGCTTTTCAAATATTTAAATGTATGTGTGCTCACATCACAACTCCTCGGGATGAATTGGGGATGACACGCTCACTGCCTTACCTTTCTCATGCTCTAAGTCTCTCTCCTGAATGGTTGCCAGGTGCACCTTGGTCAGAAAAAAGCACAGGTTAAAACCAGTATGAACTCTGATCAGTGTGGAGAGCAGTTTTTCTCTTATTTCTTCAAACAGCCTGAAGCCCAGTGTAGTGGGCATTGTGCCCATCCTCTCCAGGGTGCCCTGGACATTCTGGACCCAACTGACAGGGGCCAAAACTTAAATTTTACCAATCTAATGAGCCTCTGTATTCCTCTCCCTCATACAGACACAAACTTCACAAAATAGGACTAACTACATAAGGCCCTCTCTCCACTTTTCTACATTCCGGTTGAAGGTATTACAGGCATAAAAGAGAATAAGCCCCATTTATAAGCAAACTCCCCCTTGATTGCTAGTGAATCACTGAGAGCATGGGTAGGTTCAGCTATGCAGACAGTGAGCAGAATTTGAAATGCAGAGTGTTAAAAGGCCCAAGACCAGTGACTCTGAGATGGGTGCTTCTGTGTGGAAGAGCCTAAGAGAAGATTAAGAATTGTATTAGGAGAACACACATAGGCTGAATCAGGAGGGGAGCAGCTCTAAAATCTTAAAAAGGCAGTTTCATGGAAAGGCATGTCAGTTTTTTCAGCAAATATTTATTGAGTGCCTACAATATGCCTGCAACTGTGCTGGGTACTGTGGTTACCCTGGAAAATAAAAATAAGATCCCAGTCGGTGGGAGTAAAGAGCTATGAAATGAGAGTGTGGCAGATCATAAAGAGCAGAAGACAACAATAGGTGGATCAGGGGTGGAGAGAGCTGTATCCTGGCCTCAACTAGAAATGAGACCAGAGAGAGCAAGGTGGACAATGTCAGCTACTTTAAAACTCTAAGAAAAGAGATAAAGATGAACTCCCTCTCGCCAATTCATGGTGGTTCCAGAAAGGACAGCCCTGATTAATCCTTTGTCATGGCATTAAAAGGGGTCAATTTAAGGCAAGATAATGGAGGTCCTGTGACCTCCATTAATAGAGAGCCAGACTTTGAGCAGAAAATTACAGATCTCTTCCATACAAATGACATGTTTCCCAGAAGCATTCTAGCTTTCTGGAAATCAAAGAAATACTAAGATCACAGAAATTCCATAGAAATACCAATTCTCCTGTCAATTAACTTCAATCACTACTCATTTAATGCCCACTTTGTGCAAGGTGCTATGTTGGATGCTGAAGCAATATGCAATATGGTGGCTGCAATGACTTTCAAGTGTCAACTGCACCAGTAGTCTTTAACAACTCACCAATCTACATCTGCGTCCCTAAGTTATCATATTACTTCTATGCAAGTCAAGAAGCCCTCGGGCAATATGTACGATTAGCTGCATACCTAGTTCTATGTATGTCTTTTTTTTAAATATATCTTTATTGATTTCAGAGAGAGGAAAGGAGAGGGAGAGAGAAAGATAGAAACATCAGTGATGAGAGAGTCATTGATCGAGCCCACCACCTGGGCATGTGCGCGGACCGAGAATCGAACCCCGATCGCCTGGATCCTAGGTCGACGCTCAACCTCTGAGCCACGCCCAGCCGGGCCTATGTATGTCTTTGTGCAAGTTACAAAAACTAGAGACAATGTGGTTTCTACACTCAAGGTGACGATCATGTGTCTCAGGAGATGAGAGAGTTGCATAATAAAACTACAGAATGGTTATGACAATATATGACTAAGTTCTGGGCTATGTGGTATAGCCTAGGGTGAATTGGATGCTCAGAGATGTAAAGGCTTTCAGAAACAGGGGCATTATTTATGGAGCCACAGGGGATGGGTGACAAAGAAGAGAACATATGTAAAATATGCCTTTAACTCATTGTTTCTTCTACATAGAATATTTTCTTCTACTTCTCCACGCTGTCAATCTAGTGCAATGGATCTTTCAAAATCCATGCCAATGCTTTGTAAACCTTCCCTGAAAATCTTACCCATTGTTTTTCTATTAGAGTCTGAATTCTTTGAGGGCAGGTTATCTTCCAGCTTTACTCATTTTCACATTCCCCACTGTCTACTGCACAGAACTTGGCAAGTGGCAGGCATTCAATAGTTGATGAATGAATGATTTGTGTTATTGTATATCTCACAGAGCAGTCCAAGAAAGAGCAATTGCCTAACAAATGTTTTCTGAACTGAATTGAAAGACCACCTGATTACTTCCCTGAACCTTGTGAAAGAGTTGATCTGGTGGGCAGGGGTTGGGGACAGATCAGTCCTCACAGATCTAAAAGGGACTAGCAGAGAGCACGGAGATTGGAGGCACTGCATACTTCCCTGGCAAAGCAGTGCAGGTCATGAAGATAGCTTATATGTGAGGAGTATATCTTGGGTGAAGGTGGTGTTGCTCTGGGGTTTTTGCTCAGATATGCTGGTGTTTTCACTTTCACATAGTTGGCTCATGGTTACTCTGGGGAATTCCCCTACATCATATATCATATCATATATACAACATATCTTATATAAATATAGATATAAAATCTTGATTATACTCTTTGACTTCGTTTTAGAGATGGCACTCTGATTTTCCTACTTTCTTTAAAGATTTTGACTCACTAAACATTTTAGGTTAATAATAGGGAAACCCTTATATTTTCAACAGTCTTTTACTAATGAGTGAAGTTGTCTAGATGTTCTTCATCCAACAACTTATAACACTCTTGGGTGCAGCCAAAGAACTCTGTGCCTACAAATTTGTACTTTGCATCTCCCTGAAATTCTTAATCTTTACTCAGGTGGAAGGCAAACCTTAGGAGCACTTCCATACTGGAGGCTTGACAGGAGCATCTACGTTTTCCTTTGTCTGAACTGCTAGAGGGCCCAGGAGCTCAGAATACTCTCAGTGATTCTCCAGGTGGGGGATGCTTTTGGTATTTACAGTAGGCCAATATTTTGCCAATTTTTTGTTGTACAGGACTGCCCCCCTGCATTGCAGGGCATCTGGTATTCCTAGTCACTAAATACCAGCAGAAACTTCAGTTACGGTGGTGATAAAAAATGCACCCCCCCCCCACACACACACACACACATTTCCAAACATTCCTGGGGAATGGTACTAGTTCCTGTCTGAAACACTGGAATGACTGGCACTGTTGGAATGACTGAACAAACCCTCCATTCTTTCTAGTTGCTAATACTGGTGGTAGAATTCCCACCCCTGGGTTACACCATGTAGTGGCTTTGCATCTATAGGTAAAAAGAGTAAAGGAACATTTTCAAGCACACTGTAGACCTCAGACAATTTAGAGAGGCGGTGTGGGGATCTGTGCCAACAAACACAGATGGGGAGGAACGCCAGCCTTGTCACACTGATTTACCAATTACACATTGTCTTCGGTGCACCCTTTACTGTATTCAGTCTGGCTCCCTAACCCCCTAAGCTCAGTGTTTGTTTTTCTGTCACATCTTTATTATCCTGGATTTATTCTATTCCTGGAAATGTTAAAACCTCTGAAGTCCTGTGGGAAGATGCGAAATCAGAGAGATTTGTACAATTAACTGACACAGTTTAGACAGTTTCAAAAGGCTTGGCAATATTCGTGTTCTCATTACCACTGGTATTTTATTGCATATTGGGAAGCACGTTAAAGTATTTGTTGCAGCTTGATATTGGGGAAAAACTGAGACTGAAGAGGCCTGAGTCTTGTGCTTTTGTCTTCTGGGTCCTGCCACCAACTAGTTGGGTAGCTTTGGACGAGTCACTTGCCTTCTCTGGGCTTCAGTTTTCTGAAATAAAAGCAATACGGGGCTGGACTTTTGGAAATTTAAGTATATAAATTCTATTAATGTTGAAATTAAAATATATAGTACTGTGATGGATTGGAAAAAACTCAAAAAATAATGAATGAATTTCAACCCACTAACGTAAATTGCCCTTCTTTTCATTCCTTTCTTCCTTACCTCGCCAGGACCCCAGCATAACTGTGATGAACTGTGCTGCCTGAATCTAGAGCTAAATCTTTTGTGAATAAATATGCAGAGACTGCAATTGTGGTTGTCTGTTGCACACCAAGCATGTTCATACTCCTAGTCTGGCCTCATCGTTCGCTAGCTGTGAGGCTCTTAGAAAGGTCCTATTTTGTTCCTCTGTTAACCGTATTTATCGAGCCTGTTGTATATTCAGCACCATGAATTAAAAAATGAAGACTAAATGCAGACCTTCGGGGAGCTCACAGCCTAGAGGGGGAGAGGCATGCAAAGAGATAAGTAGAACCTGGTATGTGCTGGAGCTGGGATTTTGTGTGTCACGGCAGCACTGAAGAAGGCAAGTCATCACAATTCTGGATGGCGAAGTTGGAAAAGCTACCCAGTAGAGGTAACATGGAGAAGTGAAAGGGTAGGGCTTTAACTTGCTTGAAACTTGTTTTACACCTTCTTTTTGAAATTCCTTCCCCCCTCCTCTATCCCTCATATATTCCCTGTTCAGTAACAGATGGTTAAGTGGGGGGAATAGATATTGGTAGTTGATTTTGTGTGTGTTTCTCTCTCTCTCTTCTGCTATGAAGATTCCTCATTACTCTCTCCTGTACAAAGATGGCCCTACTGCAGTATCTAGTGTGGATATAGCCAGTGAGTTTTCTTGTTACAATTTACATCAACCTGTTTAAGAATTTCTTGTTATAATTTCCTTGATTAGATATTACTGCTGTTCTCGAATCAGAACAACTGGTTTTTTAGGTATCTTCTGAGTAACTGTACATAAATTGAAAGGGTTCAGAAAGTTTCAGCTGACTTGTCAGCATCATAAAGCAGCACAGGCGGATGTGCTGTGCTTTAAGTTAGGGCGAGGGGAGTCAAGACTCTCTGAGGAGCCCGGCCGGCCGTGGCTCAGCGGTTGGGCATCGACCTGGGACCCAGGAGATTATGGTTTGATTCCCAGTCAGGGCACAGGCCTGGGCTGCGGGCTCGATCCCCAGTTGGGGGCATTCAGGAGGCAGCCAATAAATGACTATTCTCTCATCGTTGATGTTTCTATCTCTCTCTCCGTCTCCCTTCTTCTCTCTGAAATCAATAAAGATATATTAAAAAAAAAAAAAAAAAAAAAAAAAGACTCTCTGAGGATATCTATGGAGTTAGATCTCCCCAGGGAAAAATAATTATGACCAATCATCTCATAGTCAATTTTAGGAGTTTCCCCAAACTTCCTGAAGCTTACCATGAACCTTAGCGTACCTAATCAAAGCCTTTAAGGAAAGGAGAAGTTCATGGAAGACATCTCTTCCAGACTCATTGGAGAATGAAGTGTGTCCCAGTGGCCACCAGACTCTCTCTTCCCCCCCCTTTGGTTGTCTCTGCCCTGTGGCAACCAGCTGCCCCTTAGCCCAGCCATCTGCTCTTAGCAATGAGAGAGCAGCATGGTGGCCATAAATCCTGGCAGACGGTGCAGCCTGGCAGAGTGAACGACAACATGCAGGATGGAGCCTTTGGCAAGGGGTGAGGCTGTGCTATCAATCCAAACACTGTAAACCAGAAGTGTAAGGAAGTGCCTGGCTTTTCCCTTAACCACCAGGTGATATTTCCAGAAGCAACCATGCATCTCTGTCAGTATCTGTGGGGTACTGAAGTGTTATGGTTATCTTCTCAGAAAAATAAGTGCCGCTGATCCCACTTCTTCCAACATTTTCCAGCATTTCTCATACCTTCCTCAGAACACTTTGTTGTTCAACTTAAAATGTGTTTACACAACCTTGCAAAAAGAGTTGTTATTCTTTTGCTGGGGAGGGAGGCCCTTTTATCATTGATTGCCCCCAAAATCGTTTCACTCAACACATTCAGTTCAATGCTTTTGGATCCCAACTATATGTACTCTAAGACAGGAAAAGGCCATTTATATTTAGATCACTTTTTATTTTTTCAAATTGGTAACTAAGTAAAATTGACTAGTCGGCAAATTTGCAAAGCTGTTCCCGTTAGCCATATAGGTTTATCTACTATTAATTGAGTGTTCAGGCAGTGCAGGTCTGAGTGGATGCTCTAGGGATCATGAAGCTTTTCTGTGAGTGGCAGAAGTTGAAGCTGAAGAGGAAGTATAGGACCAGGTCTTACGCGATGTTAAATGCCATAGATTTAAATATGTATCTTGAAGGCTACCAAGAGTCAACCATGATATGCTGAGTCAGATTGCTTCTTAGGATGATATATCCCTTATAAAAAGTTTAAGTTTTAATCAATACTTTAAAAGTCCTTTGTGTCTCTATTTTGCTTGTTAGTTAATTTTATTCATTAGGTCCCACGTAGGAATGAAATCACATGTTACTTGTCTTTCTCTGGCTGGCTTATTTCACTTAGCATAATGCTCTCCAGGTTCATCCATGCTGTCACAAAAGGCAAGGTTTCCTTTTTTTAATGGCCGAGTAGTACTCCACAGTGTAAATGTACCACAGCTTTTTTATTCACTCACAGACTCATAGATAATTCACTCACAGAGTCATAGACTAATAGCTGTCGGGGGGTTGGAGAGGAAGGGAGGGATTGAGCAAAAAGGAAAAAAAGAATAAACTCATGGACATGGACAAGAGTGTGGTGATTGACAGGAGGAAGGGAGTGGGGGCCGTGGAAGGGGGTATAGGGGATATAAATGGTGATGGAAGGATACTTGACTTGTAGTGGTGAACACACAATACAGTGTGTTCAGATGATGTGTTGTGGAATAGTCCACCGAAGACCTGTGTAATATTGTTAACCAGCTTCACCTCAATAAATTCAATAAATAGGAAAAAAATCCTTTGTGTCTCTAAAGGAAGATTCCATATAAGTACCAATTACAAAATTTAGATGTTTACAAGCAAACCTTAAGATGTAGAGTAGCCAAGATGACTTGGGGGTTAATGATGTACAGCATGTGATGTACTTTTTAAACTCCAGGGGGCCCTGCCCCTCTTGACATTTCACCAGGGGCTCTTTCTTTCCACAATGCCCAATAGATATGCCTAATTATATTTTAAAGAAAGAAGCACCTGGGTAGGTGTTATTTCCTGTAGTTTCTATGTATGTATATACTACAGGCTGGATATACTAGGCTTGGATGTATATATACAATGCAGAATATCCAGGTGAAAATTCAAGTGTATAGTACACCAGGTGAAATATTACAAATATCTGTGTAATTGCATAGGTAAAATATTTATAATATTTTCTGAAATTTTCACTTTATAGTTAGATATTTTGCTGATAATTTAAAGATAGTATTTCATCCCCCCCCCCCAGCCAAAATGTCTAAATCCAAGAGTATTTTGTAACTAGGTTTAAACTTTAATTTTATGTACCTATTAGATAATTTGGCATGCTGTAGATAAATTTAGTTTTTTTCTTCGTACTGCCCATTGAGATTTTCTTAGACATCTAATGATAATAATTTTATAAAGTGGTGTTTTTTATATTAAGTAGAGTATGTTCATTGCAAGAATCAAGTCTCTTAACTTAAATCACTCATAGTGTTAACTGAGTATCTAAGGCATTTAAGAAACTGTTGAAGGAACTTTACAAACATAGCTTTTCTTTGGGAGCAGTATCAGTGGCAAGTACCAGCTGCAGACACTGATAACAATGAATTAGGCAACGTGAGTCCCAGGGCTCAGACTCTGGAACTGTTTTCAAATCCAGTGTTCTCAAACTTCATTTCCTAACCTATAAAATGGAAAGGATAGCATCTAATGCTTCTTGAGAAAATAATAAGGTGATATAATTTTTTAAAAAATGATGAAAACTATTAAGGTCTTCTCTAAATTTAAGCAATATTTATATAATAATAATGTTTTATCATTTACAATATTATAATATGGGTATGCATCATAATTTATATAGTATAATAATACATATATAAAAATCAAGTAAGTTAGTTTCCTCCTATCTCCTTTACAAACAAGGAACAAGTATTTTGAGTTTTAGTCAATATTTTTTTAAAAATATATTTTATTGATTTCAGAGAGAGGAAGGGAGAGGAGAGAGATAGAAACATCAATGATGAGGGAGAGTCATTGATCGGCTGCCTCCTGCACTCCCCCTGCTGGGGATCAAGCCCCCAACCTGGGCATGTGTCCTGACTGGGAATTGAACTGAGATTTCCTGGATCATAGGTCGAAGGAAGCTCAAGGGCTGAGTTACAGCGGCTGGGCATTAGTCAATTTTTTTAAAGCTGTTTTCTAAAGGAGAGTTAGTGTAAGTGCTAAATAATTATAATTAGTTGTTCACACTAAGGTACAAGAATACAGCATGTGAAAATATACAATAGCCCCAGGCATTAAAATTACTACAGTGTTTATTTTTATTATTAATTGCAGGTGCCACATTATATTCACTAGGGGAGCCAAGAGGCAAACAAGTTTCTCAGTGTTGGGGTGCAAGTGATTTAACAAATTCCTAAGGGAAATTGGCATCTAAATGATGTGTCAGAGAGCCTCAATAATAATATTGCCTTTCATCACAAACCGTATTCTTCTCTATATTGCTAGAGCACTCAGCACTTGTTTGTACCCTGTCAGGGACTAAAATATTTCCTGAAAGTATGTTCACAGTTCTCTCACATGCCCATTCTCTCATAAGCACTGTGAGAACTGTGGCATTTATATAGTGGCTAGCACATGATAGGCACCTTGTCCAACAATAGACTTGTATTTAGGTAACACTCTTTACGATGTGTACATATTGCAGATGATCTCATTTCACTTTTCTACAGCTCTCTAGGTAGCTATTATCTCCTCGGTTAGGTGAGTTGCCCAAGGAAGTTCTGTTGGTAACTGGTAGGATCATACTTGTGATTCCCAATCTAGTGTATGTATTACTGAGCAGTCTCAGCTCTGTGCATCTGTGCTGTCTGAATTTCTGAGCTCTGATGGAAAGGTATTCCTGCCGGGTGAGGGAAGATGTTTTTCTATCACACTGTTCCTCTTCAGTGTTGACCCTCAGCCCCCACCTTTTTCTCTTCGTGACGTTAGGGCCAGAACTGCTGAGATGTGAAATGAAATTTATGCCAATTTATTATGGTTTATGAGAGACTCTGGGACATGGCTGATTCGACTTGCCTTCTACTCCCCTGTAGGAGAGATCTGAAAGGATCGGCAGATAGATTAATTTAAGGCAGCTTTTGCTGACACTGGTTACCTCTAAATGGATAATCATTTATCACTAAATTACTTTTTTTCTGAGCCAGGTAATTTCTGATCAACATGTTCATTCTCATTCTCTCTCCCTCCCCTCTGTTCTCTCCCTCCCCTCCTCTCCTCTCCCTCCCCTTCGCTTCTCTCTCACGCACACCCACACAGATACATACATATTCACCAATACATATGCTTTCCAAAGTAAGCATTAGTTGAGCCATCGATATATTAATAAAAAAGCCATTTCTGTTTACTAAGCCAGAGTCAAAATTGAATGTAAATAGCATCAAAATAGGTAGATGTTACAGTGCCCATTATAAGGCGGGGATGGGCATTAAGTAAAGATAAACCAGTCTCTGTGATATTGCAGTAATCAAAACGAGTTTAAAACCTTATGAGCACTATAGCTTTCTTGCAGACCATGAAAAATGGGTGAAACTGGATCTTGGATGCCATCATCAAACACTATGCTTTATAAGTGTCTTCATACCCACATAATGATGACAGCTCTGTTAAACTAACACCCCTCTTGCACTCTGAGAGTCTGCCTCCTAAACATAGGGTATGGTGTAATGGAGACAGGTTTGATTTACTTACAAAGAGCTCTGGGAAGGAAAAGATAGCAGAGAATCCAGGGCTTTTGCAAGTCTGAAATGAAATGCTAAGCTGCGCTTTAGAGAGGCCGCAGAAAGAGAGAAGATAAAAATTCAGATGGAAAAGTACATTATGGAAGAGTTTGAGTGAAATTATAACTTTGGAATTCTGTTAACTCACTGTTGCCAGAAGCTAATGCCAGTGAGGTCCTCACACCTGACATTCCCAGTGATACAGCTAGACTCTGACTTTTTTCATAGATAGTGATGACTTTTCCAGGACAAAACAATCTAATCCCTGTGCGATGACATCATAAGCCCAAGGTATTCCCTCGCCATAAACTAATTGCCGTTCACGTGTATCATTCTCTCTCTCTTTCTTTCTTATATTACATTTCAAGGAAATAAAACATTTCCCTGAGTTAAATCTGTAGGTGAAAACTGTCTTACCTGTTGATGAGCTTCGGGAGGAAGGAAGCGCTGCTTGGCTGACCAGGACCAGGCAGAGCAGGCCGGGAGCTGTGCTGGGACTCTGGCTGCAGTGGGGGCCATGCCACAGTGCACGAATGGATGGGTCTCCAGGGTGCCGATTTGAATAAGGGAAAGAAAAGAGCTATTGGGAGCTTTTATTTTATTGCCTTGAACCTTTGGAATACATTTGTATTGGGGATGTGAGTAGGTATCTATTAAATGCCTATATTGTCCCCAACATTTGCTAGTCCTTTAGGTGATTGGTGGGGGGGGAATAAAAAATAATAGCACTAGATCATTTTTGTCCCTTGATATGTGTGAACAGTTCTATATTTTTAATGAGTGCAACGTGCTCTGTTACTAGACTGTGGAATCCCTGGGGGAAGGTCTGTGCACAGCCCTGGCACCTAACACAGTGCCTTGCACCCTCAGTAAGTGTGTTCCCTGTGAATTACTGAGGGACTGTTTTAACGGCGAAAGGCAGGTTATATGCTAAGTAGTTTCTGTGCTCACTTTTTAGTTCATGAGAACCCTGAAGAACAGAGTGATACACACTCTTAAGAACCAGATTATCATTGGAGATAGATGGGGGGGAGGGAGGGCAAAGTGGGACTCAGATCATGAATGAAAGCATCACTGTGGAGGAGACAAAGGGAGCTTTTGTTGATGTTCCCCACACGTGTGCATATGCTTCAAGGCAACCGGTAGTCACTCAATGTGTTTAGTGTTCAATTTTCCATCCTGAGCCATCCCCTCTTCCTCCACTGTAAGCATCTGTGCTGAGCATATTCCCTAATACTCTCCCCCTAGGCCTGCCTACTCTCTCTTCTTTTCCCATCAATATCTTTTCTAATACCCACTGTCAGAGCCACTAAAAACTGCGAGGTTTGTTTCTTGACAAATGTCCCATTTTCACAGGCAGTTGAACTGAACTGCAGCTTGTGCTCCGTTCAAACATGTCAATAAACATTATTGCAAAGACGTAGAAGCAATAATGGGAATGTATAAAACTCACCTTTATTGCTTCTTGCCATGAATTTACACGCTGCTCTAAGCAGCTTTCACTCCCTTAAGAAGAAGCTGCAGGAAATCTGCTTTGGGTTGTGGGGACCAAAGATACTGATTTGGTTACAATCTTCCCTGCAGACTGGAAGCAAAAGCTAGCAACACCCACCAACTCAGATGTGTGCATGCTGTTTCATGCCCTAGTAGCCTTTTATGAATAATGCTAGGTGTCGCAGGTGGGACTTAGATCTTGTGGGGCAGACCATCCAATATCACAGAACATCAATACTCATGACAATAAAGATCCCAACCATGGTGGCACTCTAACCCAGGTTTTCATGGCTGCATGTCTCCTGCACTGAGAGTAGCATGGTTTGGAGGGGACATAAAACATAAAAACTAACAGCAGCGATGGAGAGAGCATCACCCTGATATATCCCATTCTGAACTACTCTGCAGGACCTAGGGGACCTAGGGCCTGCAAATGTTTGGGGTCTTCAAGTAAGAAAAGATTGAGGCAGGCACCAGTATGCAAAGTGAGTCTTTGTGGATAGAGTGTCAGGATGAGACTGGTATATCTCTGGGTGTGGGACACGTCACAGGTTACTGTGTTTTGTGGTCTCTGAGTAGGGTTATGACCCTGTAGCAATGGGTTCCACTAACAAGAGACACTCCCTGGAAATAGACCAACCTACATTTGTGTAGACCTAAATCTGCGGATGACAAAGTAAGTCAGAGAGGCCCTCTGAGAAGCGGTCAGAGTCACCTGTGTTCCTTCCTGGTTGTGTGTGTGTGTGTGTGTGTGTGTTCCATTACATGATCCTGCATTGTTTAGGTGTCTGTTACTGATGTACTGCAGGCACCTTGAGATTGTTCAAAGCTAATGCATACCCTAACACTGCCATTGCTTTATAATTCTCTATCTACTTTCCAGAACCAATAACAGCATTTGGAATCATATTAATTTCACTCCTAAGCTCCTTTTATACCAAATGATTTTAGGAGTTTTGTAATGATAGTGAGACAAGGGGCATGTGTTTTGCATACCATGGTTGGCCACAGTTGGTTTTGAGGTGGAAAGCAATACAGACCTTAAAAAGAAAACACTTAAAGAAGCTAAGCATTATAAAAGTAATCTGTATTCATCTGATAAGGTGACAGTATCATTAAGGTAGAATTGATAATAGGTATAATACATAGTAACTTTATCAATAACTTTGATTCTGTATGGTGCACTTTCACTGTGGTATTCCTTTCCCATTAAGTCAATTAACCAATATTTACTGAGAGCCTTTTCTGTGCAAAAGACCATAGTAGATACATAGTAGATACTAGACTGTTTTAGAAAGTTAGTTTTAATGGAGAATATTATTTTCTCTTTCCTCACTCTAATGCATTAGTTATTTTTCATCATGGTGCCCAAACATTCAGAAGTGAGAGGCAGAATTCAGTTATAAGGGTATTTTCAACATAGTGCCTATGTTCTCCCTTCAAGATAAGATTAAATGATAATCTGATTATTTGCAAACTGACTTCTCAGTACTTTGTACAGGTCCTTTTGTTTCATAAGCCCAAGCCATTGAGAAACTCCACCCTGATGCTAGGACAGAAGGGCAAAAATATTTCTCATGCATCAAGCTCTACAAATACAAATTTCTCCTGTTCCAACAGACATGGTGGCCTGAGTCCTGCTCTTCTAACCTAGATCATTTTCACTGCCCACAGTCAATGAGTATGATCTTGAAGGCATTTGAGTCATGCAGGGAAAGGCTGCTTCTTTCCTCAACAAGAATAACATTAAAATAACCAGCTGGTACAGAGGTACATAGGACATACATCATCTTCTGTTTCTACTCCAGAGGAGAGAGGCATTAGTGTGACGCTTGCTATGGGGGAAGCACTATGAGGGTAGATAGCAGATAGAAAAAACCATGCAGCCCACGGGGGAACCAGGAAAATGAACTCTAAGAGGAACCTGGGAGCATGAGTAAGAATTGATCAACCAAAGGGAAAGTTTGGAGAGATATGCCCAGAGGGAAGTGGCCAGAGAAAGTAAAGGGGTGGTATATTTGAGGAAATGCATGAAAGTCAGTATGACTAGAGTGCACATAAGTAGAGGGCCAAGCACTGGGGAGGTGTGAGAAAACTGTTAACACTGGGAAGAAATCTGGATCCAGATCGTGGGGTACCTGAACAGAAAAGCATTTTAAAAGTATGTTCACCTACTGTTTAGGGGGATGAAAGTCATAGAAGAATTTAAAGCATGGTGCCGTGTTAAAACCAAAATGTGAGTAAACATATCAGGTCCATTTTATTTTTTATAGAAGGTATAGTATTTCCTTTGATTCATGGCTTTCTGAGTTTTTATAGATTCTTGTTCAGCATTCATTTTCTTTCGCCACATCAGCCACCTTTATCTCTTCCCCAATATTCTCAACAACCAAAGCAACACCCTGCAATTGATTCTTTTAAATCAATGCAGAAGGGAAGGCAAGCTCTGAGATTTCCTGGTACCCCCACCTCAAAGCTTGTGCTAGATGGAGCCAATAGTCAAAGCAGTTGATGTCATTATTTGCTATGGTGCAGAGTAGACTTTCTAATATAGATCTTTTTTTACATTATGAATTTAAAGGAGGAGGCAACTTCTGACGTAATAGCTTGTGGTTTTAAAAGGGAAAATGGGCAATTAACCTGTAATATGACTGTGACTTTGGTTATGTTTAGTTTAAGTCTTAGGTTTCCTGGTAGAAGTAGGAATAGAGAATTGTAACATGCTGTGTTTTGTCCTGCAGCACAGATGGCTTTATTTTAATAAATAGACCAAATTGGAAAAGCCACCATCAGGAGATGGTGCTCATGGAGGTGATATGAGTTCTGGAAAGGGGTATTCCAGCCAAAGGTGATGGAGAATAGTTTAGGCCATTGGATAAAGTGTGCAGAAGCAGAGAGTGAAAAGCAGAAGGACCAACATGCATTAGGGAAAAAGACAAAACTGATGTTCCCTTAGATGGTTAGACAACCAGGAACCTCAGAGTGGGACGATGGCATTACAGAAAACCATCAGCACTTGCAACACCCCACTCTCAGCTCAGGGCTGGAATTTGGTTTAGAGAGGGAGACTTGAAGTTTCTAGTTGACAAGAAGGAATGGGTTCTAAAGACAGGCAGAGATTCAAGCCAGGGTCTTGCAGTTAATGGAGAGAGAGTTTAAACCTTGACTTTCTGACTCCTACCCGGTGCTCCTTGTCTTTCAGGCTGTGCTTGGCCACTGGGGAGCAGTATGGATGGGCCCTGTGGGCTTATTCCCTCTGTGTTTCCTACGTGCCCACTGCCATGATCTTTGCCCAGGCACAATTGACAGTGTGTGTGCAGCTCTCACACTGCCAGAGGCCTTCTGGTTGGTAGGAAGCTGATATTTCCTCAGAGACCATTTTGCTTACTTGGCACAGCTCAGATCACATCTCTTGGCTTTTGCACACTGCTTTCCTGTTTTGCTGAGTTGTATTGCCTTTGCCAGTTGGTGGACTTCCGCGAAACCATGCTGAGGGTATCGCCCATCTCATGTTCCTTTGGATGTACTGACTCTGCCTTTGGCACTGCTGTGACTGCCCTATCCACTGCTTGCTTGGCTGCCAGTGGGCTGGCCTGACCTGATTTAGATGTTCTCCGTTGAGCCATCCCCTGCTTGGCTGGCAATGCATTGCCGGTGCCAGTGGGCACATTCCTTCCTAGGGGGCTACTGCCACCTTGGTCTCCATCTTCCACTTCCGCTGGCCTTTCCGTTGCTTTTTCCATCCTACTTGGCAAGGCTCTGCCTCCGCAGCCCACGGCTTCCACATTGCGGCTGCCTTCCCTTCCTCCACTGGCTGCCTCCCGGCACCTGCCGACTCGCCGCATCTCTCAAGTGTAATGTGTTCACACTATGACCTGGAACGTTTCTTATGTGTGATGGTTATTGTTAAAAATCAGATTCTCAGCATTATCCAGATATTCCTCTTCTTAGCAGTATTATCTATCTACTCTCAGCCCAGAAATCAGAAAACATCTATCAAATACCAACTAATTTATCAGATTCTGATCTCTCTTTACTGGAAAACTTGTTAGTTAGGAAAGTCTCTTGGAGATTCTTGGATTATTTATTTCAGGAGGAACTCGAAAGAAAATCCAGCCTATCATTTATTTTATTTTATTTTTTACTTTAGACATGGCAACACCACAATTATTCCAGACAAATGGGTATCTAATTTCTAATGGCCTCAGGAAGAAGCTCTAGGGAATTTGCTCTAGAATGTAACAACCTTCTCTGTTAGGAAAACATCAAAACCAAGGTAACGTCTTACATTCTTTTTTACCCCTTTATATAAAGCCTGGTGCCTTTCTTTTGGCCATCAGTGGACATAAATGACAGATTTTTAATTTTTTTCTTTAAAATGATTCATTGAAGTAAAGTAAGACAAGCATTAAATACTGACATTGTTTCTTATTTTATCATGACTGCATTGTTCAGATTCCCTTCAGTTTCTTCTAACTTGTAATTTGGAGACTCGCTTGGAGTACAAATTGTTAGGACCGTCTACTTGGAAGTCTAGTGTCAGAATATCTGAGGTTGCTCCCTAGAATCATGTGCTTAGACCCGTTAGTGGTTTCCCAGTGAATGTTCTCTGACATCTGAAGTTCCAGGCACAGCCATGGAGCTCTACAGGATTGGATCCTTACCTCCATCACAAATCTATTTCTTTTTCTTGTCTATTCTGCTCTCACCTTACTAGATCTTTGATTATCCTAAGTAATTTCTGCCTAGAGCCTTTCCCTTTCCCTTTCCTTTTCCCCTTCCCTTTCCCTTTCCATAGCTGATTCTGTCTCATAAGCTTTCAGCTTAAATGTCATCTCCAAGTAGACACCTACTTGACCACCCTCTCTCATATGTTTTTGGCTGCACTGCTCCCCTCCCATCCCTTAATGGGATCTTGAATTGGTAATTGAATATTTCTTTTTGTCTCTTGGCCCGCCAGACTGTAAGCTTCATTAGGGTAGCAACCTTAATTACTAAGCACAGTGGATGGTATATAATAGGCATTTAATAAATACTTATTGACTGAATCCTAAATAGAATAATGAATCTGCTGGCTGTGAAAGAAGAGGCCCTGTGAATTCCTGGCATTCCCATGGTATTGGAATGGTCCTGTCTAAGAATCTGCTCCTACATTTGCTGCCTATCTTTCCCAGCCATGCAGAAAAGTAGGGAAGCTAGAAGCCAAGTGTAAGCTGCCAAGATTTGAAACAGCAAGCTTGTCCTGGAGCCCATCTTCACTTCACACGTTTAGGGCTGTAGTTAATTTAGTGCTAGTTAAGCTGACATCCTGTTTCCAGTACAAGTAAGAATGAGATAAAAAGACTCAAGCAAAATAAGATAAAAGAAGATAAAGGGGGAATGATAAAGAAATCAACGAGATGGGCTTGAACTACAGTCACCTGCCCTTTTTTTATATACATTTCCCTTTGGAGGGGCTCCTTCATTCTCAGAAACGCCAGGTACCTTCTTTCTGGTGCTGCCACTAAACTTTACCTTTAGTTCCATTTCTTCTTATTAACCACAGGTACCTGTCTTAAAATTCTTGCTGAACATTACCATCTTGCCATCTTTCTGTTGATGGGAATTTAACAGGCCTGGAACTAAATTTAGTAATTTCACTTATTTAATAGTATTTATTAAAGCTCTAATGTGCTAGACACTACTCTGGGCACTTGGGTTACAATGATAAACATCCGTTCTAACAGGAAAGACTGATAATACACAAATGATCCTTCAATAAACGTGCTGCTATTATTGTCATAACTGCTACAAAAGTGTAGTGTGACTGGGAACCGTATTTTAATCTGCGTAGTTGTGGAATTCTTCTCTGGGGAAGTGAGACCTGAGGGACAAGACAATTAGAGAAGGGGGCGGGGGAAGGCATATATTGGGCAGGAGGGAAGTATGAGTGAAGACCTAAATGGAGGAAAGGTTTGCTGTGTTCAAAGAAATAAAAGGAGTGCTATGTGTCTGATTGCGGTGAGAGAGAGGGGTAAGTGGTGAGATAGGCAGTGTCACTTACATATTTTATTTTCCATCCATGACAATGTATATCTCTTTCTTGATTGTGATTTGTTCATGTACTTAGTCGTTCATAGCCAGCCACCTACGTTGAACAATTCATCCTTCTGTTTACACTGTGCATTGCTTCCCCCCAAATTGGATAAATCCTGTGTGCTTAATATCTTTTTATCCAAAATATAGGGCCTTTCATTTAAAAAAAAATAATGTTTTTTAAAATAGACAATTTACATTCATTGTAAGTCAATGCAAATACAAATAAGCAAAAGTGAAAAATTAATAGCCCTCTCTTTTCATCTCTTCTCACTGCAAGAAAACCAGGGTTAAACATTCGTTGCCATTCATTCCATTATAGCTGTAGGGTACACACAGCGGGACACACACACACACTCACACACTCTCTCTCTCTCTCTTTCACACACACACACACACACACACACACACACTTATATACCTTTGTAACCTGATCTTTTTTGCACTTAAAATTTCTATTAAATAAGCAACATAGAATTTCTTCAGCTTACATAATTGTAACCTGCTTCTTTTAGCTCAACATATTATACAAATTTTCAACATACAGAAAAGTTGAAAAATCTGTATATTAAACACCCACATACTCATTATCTAATTTCTATAATTGGTGTTTTGCATAATTGCTTTATCACCTCTCCATTAATTCCTCTATCCATGCACCATTTTCTGATATATATCTGATAGATTTTCAAATAAGTTGCAATTTTTTAATTGAGTTGTAGGTGTTCTTTTTGTATCATGGTTACCAGTTCTTTATCAGTTAGATGCTATATGAATATTCTCCATCTGTGGTTTGCCAATTAATTTTCCTAATAATGTCTTCTGATGAACATAGTGTCTAATTTTGATGAGGTTTAATTCATCATGTTATTTTTAAATAAATTTTTGCTTTCTGAATACTGTTAACAAACAACCTTTTTCTACAGCCAAATATGGAATATTATACTTACTCCTATTACAGTTCATTTTGTGGGCTTTGGATGATATTCCAGCCTGTCAGGATTATTTTGAGTCTGGCTCCTGTCTTCTGCTGTATTAGATATTGCTTTCAGCTTTGTGTCACCTACAAATTTGACAAGGTATTGAATGTTGAATGGGAAAGAACCTCTTTCAAGTGTAATTAGAATCAAAGGTCACATTTCACCTCTTATTTTTCAGAATATCATGAGAGACAAAGTCAAATTCTCTGTTAAAATCAGTAGCACAGTGGACTGTTTGTGGCAGTGGCCTATTTTACTGCTTGAAAGCCTTGTTTCTGAGGTTTTACCGTTACTTTATTGAGTTACCTATTGACACCTGGCATTTACTGACTTCTTTTTTAATTTTTTTTCTAAATTATCCCCGATATAATGTTAGCTTCATCGGAGGGGATGCCTTTTCTGTTAGTTACTATGTTCCCAGCAACACAGAGATATGTTAATTAATATTTGTTGAATTCATCAACAAATAAAGGTACAAAAATCGTCTATTCAATGGGGTTTTTTTCCGAGATTTTTGCCAGAAATTGTCTATCTTTTCAGCCTGAACTCAGCAAATTTACTACTTTACCTTCTTGACATCTGGGACATTTTCCTGGCTCCAGGGTTCTGTCAACTACCTTTCCTGCCCTCCATCATTTCTTTCCAGCTTTATTGAGCTATAATTGACAAAACTGTAAGATATTTGAAGTGTGCAACATGATGATTTAATACACATATACATTATGAAAGGATTCTTCCCTGGCAAGTTAATTAACACATCCATCACTTCACATATTTGCTATTTTTTTAAGCCTACTTTTAAGTCTACCCTCTTAGCAGATTTCAACAGTGTTATCAGCTGTAGTCACAATGTTATATGTGAGATCCTCAGACCTTAGTCATTTTTTAATGGATGATTTATACCCTTTACCAACTTCTCCCTGTTTCCCCACCCCCGGCCCCTGGCAACCATTTTTTCACTCTGCTCCCATGGGTTAGACTTCTTTTTTAGGTCCCACATGTATATGATACCATGTAGTATTTGTCTTTGTCTGGCTTATTTCATTTAGCATAATGCTTTCCAGGTTCACCCGTATTGTCACAAATGGTAGGATTTCCTTCTTTTGAAAAACTGAATGACATTCAGTTGTGTAAATATACCATATTTTCTTTGTCCATTCATCCCACTGATTGACACTTAGGTAGTTTCCATACCTTGGCCATGTAAATAAAGCTGCTACGAACATGGAGATACAGATACTTCTTTGAGATACTAATTTTGTTTCTTTTGGATATATACCCAGAAATAAGATTGCTGAATAATACAGAATTTAGCTTTACATTCAATGAAAAAAAATCACTGTAAGAACAATATCTAGAATGATAATAACAAACTTAAAATTTTTAGACCCCAGAGTACTAGAATAAAATATGCTGAACATTTTGAAAAGAAGGCATTCTGAATTGAGAGAGGAAAGAACTCCATGGCAGACATTTGCTAGACTTAGAGAAAGGCTGAGGGCATTCCAGGTGGGCAACAGGCTGAGTCAAGACTCATGGACTGCGATGCATTTAGCATATTGAGCAGACCACCAGAGAAAAATTTACCTTCCCTGGGAGCTTTGGGAGATACTACTACAAGACTTCAATGGGGCATAAAGTGCCAGGATGAAGACTTTGTATTTGACCTGAAAGACAAAAATTAGATGCTTTAAATTCTTATTTAGGAGTGTGATTTAATAAAGTCAAGTGTTTAAAGAATGCCGGTGCTATATGATGTAGGTGATATGGAGGCAATGCAGAGAAGAGGCAGCTATGAGTAACTATAAACTAGTAACACAAAATTAAAATAAATATAGTTAGATCAGTTTGGTGACAGGAAATATAGAGACTCAGTGGACTATCTAGATGTTGGGGTGATATGGAGAAAGAGTCACAGGGTTCTCTTCAATGTCACCTCCAATGGACTAAAAAAAAATCCCCATTGGCTCAGATGGGGTGATCTTGTGAAGCAAGTTGAAGTGGTTATAAATATCGTGAAGTTAAAATGATGTGAAATTACCAAGGGAGAGATATCCAGTAGGTTAGGGGGCCTTGCGAGAAGCTGATGCTAGAGAGAAGGATCTGGAGATAATTTGCTTAAGGATACACCATGAATAAGAAAATATATGAGCCCTTTCAGAGAAAGCAGTAAAGGGTGCAAAGAGTCAGTAATTGTACCCCAGAGAAAGTTCGCAGTTGAGGTCAAGAAGAACTGGAGTTACTGAAGGGAGGAGGGAAAGGGCAGTTGGCGAGCTGAGCGAACAAGGTTAGCGCGGTTATAGGAAGCAGGCAAGGGGCTGAGCGAAACACACGGCAGGGCCTTGGAGGGGCACGAGCAAAAGCCGGGGGGGTGAGAAGAGAACCCTGGCCCTTCATCAGCAAGGAAGCGGGAGCACTGGGCAGGGCTAACCTAACCCTTCTCCCGGGATTATTTCAAAGAAACATGAGGTGTTCCCAAATACAGCTTCATCGTAACACTTTTTTAAATTTATTCTATTTATTTATTTATTTATTTTAAAATATCTTAATTGATTTCAGAGGGAGGAAAGAAAAGGGGTGGGGAGAGAAATGTCAATGATGAGAGAGAGTCATTGATCAGCTGCCTGCTGCAGGCCCCCGACTGGGGATCGAGCCCGCAGCCGGGGCATGTGTCCTGATTGGGAATCAAACTGAGATCTCCTGGATCCTAGGTTGATGCTCAACCGCTGAGCCACTCCCGGCCAGGCCATCATAATATTTTGACTTGTCAATGGCAAAATGATAACTACAAGGACAGTGCAATTATATAGGGCAATATATGGTAAATTTTGCCCTGTGTACCTTCCTAAGTTACTACATGCCTTCTATTATTGTGAAATTATGGAAACCATCGATGATGATTGCTCTATATTTGGTTAGAAAAATAAATAATAGGCACAGCAATTTTACCCTGCCTGTTTTATTATGATAAAGGTCTGGTAACAGTCACCTGATAATGTATTTGCTTTCTCTGGGCTGGTTCTCCAGAACATGAAGTAGGGTATTTCTGCATAGGGATTTCCTCTGTGCTCACAAACTATTGGCAGTCAGAGGGCAGGATAAGCAATAATTTATTCTACTTGAGTTGTTAAAAGATTCTTATATTAATACAAAAACACCACAGCCTTACAATTTTAAAGCCCACTGAAGGTTCAGATCCCTGTCTGTCTCTTATTTTAAGCTTCTATGGAAAATAAAGATCAAATATCTCTAAAGCAATGTTTAGCGGTACAGCTATTTCTTAAAAAAAAAAAAAAAAAAAAAAAAAGTGCTTTTTTCCACCCACTAAATCCTTTGAGCTGTGTTATCATCTGAGTTTCCATTGGCATGATTTTCTTGAGGTTTCTGGGCATACAAGTGCAGGCAGCTTGGTGGAAAATAAATATTTGTGGCTAGAGCCTCAAGAAATAGCTCCTTCATGGATCCCTTCATCTCTTCTGTGGGGTGACATTTTGCAAGTCATCTTCTGTGTCTTTGAAATAATAACTTTAGTAGTGGTGATAATGCCTGAAATAAATAACATTCCTGGTTTTTGCCTCATGCCAGATTCTATTCTAATGTCTTACATAGATCACAGTCTTTCTCTTTGAATAAACTTATAGGATGGTTCCTATACTATAAAGATGAAAATATTAAGCCTCCAATAGATTAAATAGCTGTTTGTCAGCATGGGTAGTGAATTCCTATGGAACAAATTAAAGCAAGAGTCTAGCTACAAATGTCATGTTTTTCACCCTCACAATTCAGTAGCTTAAGGGAGAAAAAAATATAAGAAAACTTAAGCTTACAATAAGAGGGTATATTCTTATTTTGACTCCGTTATAATATTTGAAACATATCCAGAATTCTCTTTTCAAAATATCATCTAAACACATTTATTTTAAATATGTTTAGTGTTGCTAAAACTCTGAGGCATAAAGTTAACATTTGGACGCAATCAGTGTCAAAGTCAAAGATACAATAAACTGTCAAAAGAGGCAGTTTAGGTTAAAAGATACAACCTCATAAACTGAAAACCTTGAGAATGAACATTCTCATTGGATGTTGTTAGAAAATCAGTCACACTAGCTGTTGTTCATGTGCTATTGGATCTGTCCCAACTTGTTCTTTATGAAGATACTTCTGTTCTCATGCCCGGAGCCCCAGGTGACCTCCAAATGGGTGGGCCTTTCCTTAGCAGCCTCACTTCAATGCAAGCAGGGTTCACATTTCTGGCTGCACTTTCAGATGGCCTCACTATGTGGCTGGGGAATCCAAATGTGTGCAAAAGTAATTCCTATAAAGGAAGATTACAGGGTAAGCACAATTTTCCATAGTCTATTTACTAATGATCCATCAACCTGACTTGATGGAGCTACTCATGTTGATGACAGTAACTAGGGTTTAGAGCAACTGTATCATTTAACATCTCAGTTTTTTTCTCTCTCAAACATTTGATAAGATATAAAGTTCTATATGGTACTTCAGAGGAAATCATAATAATTGCTGTGAATTGCCCTTTGTATGTGACAAAACATAAACTTAACCACATACCTGTGGGACAGATAAATGACCAGTTCTTTCCATTCTGGATATTGAGGCTCAGAGAGGTGAATGGACACTTGCAAAAGCACACAGTAGGTAAATGTCAGCTAAGTTGTTATTCAGGCAGTAGATACAGTTAAGTACCTTTCAAATCAAAGGATGGAATTCCTGTAGGGTCACTATATGCTAACATGTTTAGTAGATACTTTGTGAACCTCTGCATGAAAATATGGTCCCATCAGAAACCATACCTCACTTGTTGCTTGGTGATGGAAGGTGAAAATCAACTGTGTGTTCCCAGAAAAAGAGACTCTGGGAATAAGACCCCAACCAGTTATTTTCAGGCTCATTTGAAATTTCTGATGGGAAGTCAGGAGCACAGGTAAATCTTCAATTCTGAAAGAGCAGGACTGACTTGTTTCTTGACCCAGATGACAAGTCTTTTTCCACCTTCACCTGTGACACAAACTACTCATTTATTAGCTGCTCCTCTCCCTTCTCTGTATTCTGTTTACATAGCAGCACCAGCTGACACACAGAAAAGAAAGGGAGAGAAAGAGAACAAGTTGGCAGGGAGTCGATATATTTCAGTGTTTTATTACTACGGACTCTAGTAGCATTTAGTTGGTGAGGCTGAGCAGAGAATGAGTATTTCTAAAGTGACTCAGTTATCAGTGAAAATGATTAAAGGCACAACAAAAAAATCTATGGATTAATTAGCAGGTCAATGGTGGTTGAGTAGCTATTACTAAATTACATGGTTTGCATGCAAGAGAAAGGATTTGTCTTTGATGTTTCCCAGCTTGGGTGAATTGTGTGTTAGAATTCCAGGTCAGTGAGAGGAGATTTCCATTGATTGGCTGATGGGTAATGAGATCAGAAAGGATACTACCTGGATTTCCTTCAATTCTACACATTTAAGACAATCTTGTTTTCCTTCTCGCTATTGTTCCTGACAGTGACATTTGAAGACTTGATTAATAATAATAAAAGAAAGCAAAGCTAATGAAACAGTGGGAGGGGGAAACAATCAAGGTCAGCAAAATAAGACAAGTGTTTGGTGTCAGCAGAGCCAAACAAGTTCTAGGAGAGGGAAGGGCAAGTAATCATCAATTTTTTGGAAAGCATGCACATGTCAAGAAGGAGGAAAGACACAGATTCACTAAGAGTCCACTGTTTCATTAATCCATGTAACAAATATTTACGGAAACTTGCACTTCTAACAGGCACATATATATACATGCACAACACATAAATATGTAACATATATATAATTTATATATATATATAAAATTTAATGGGCGAGGCATGCATTTAAAAGTACATAAATTAATTTATAGGTTAGTAAGTGAAAAGTGCTAGGAATAAATGAAAAAGTCGAGCCAGTTAATGGATTACAAGTTCAGAGTGGTGGCAGGGGTCCGGTGTCAGTATTAAGTAGGTGTGGTCAGGATAAGCCTCTTTGAAAAATTAACATTTCAGCAAATACTTGAAGGAAGCGAGAGTTTACATAGCTATCTGAGGGAAGACTGATCCAATCAGAGGTCACAGACAGTGTGGGTGTCCTATGCTGGTATGTGGCAGGTACAGTGAGGATGCCAGTGTGGCTGGAGTAGAATGGGCAACGGGGTGGTTCGGTGGTGGTGGAGGTAGCAGGAAACAAGATCAGAAAGAAAGCAGGGGTGCTATAGTAGAGGTCCTGATTGGCCCCTGTAAGGACTCAGGTTGGAGGACTGAGCCACAATTCTGGGTCTTTGTCCCCAGCACAGGTATAAAGGTGGAGCAATACATTTATGATAGCACCAAAAAGCGATCATTTGTTCCTGCATCAGAAGAAAAGAATTATCCTTGGGGTTTTTACATAAATGCAAGAAAAGCAAACAACCAGGAGGGACATTTATGAAACCAAGGAACTTCACTCTTGGAATTGGGAACTAGACTGCGCTAATGTGCGTAATAATCAAACTATCAGAGTGCTTTTGCTTAAGGTCTGCATCTAGGTGGGCAGTGCCTGGAACATTTTATCTCATTTCCAAGTGACTTTGATGCCCATTAAAATGTTTTCATTCTATTAATAATTCAGCCAATAATACAATTGTGAAATAGAACTTTTGCTGATAGCCTTAAACTCTTACTCCGTTTTTTGATTGCTCAAGTGAAAACTATTAAGGTATCAAATAAAATGGATAAGACAAAGTGGCTTCCTTTAGTCTACTGAGTCATGGAAGCTTCTCTGCAGAGCCACTTTGAATAATATAGGCATCGATTGTTCCTAGAACTGGGACTCTGAGAGCTCTGACCTCCCTTAAGCCACTGACTGAATTAATTGAGGCAACTGTCTCATAAAATTGCAAGATTTGCTTGTAAACTTTGGGGATAGGGTGCTGGCTCTGTGATGTCTGCCAGCACCTCCAGAGTAAGCAGTTCAGTAACAATCAATCCCAGCTCAATGAGTTTTTCTGCAAAAGTTTATATAAGCTTAACCTCTCTTTCCTTGCCAATATCTTGGCAATTCTTCATAGTGTTCCCCTTCTTGTCACCATAAAAACCTGTATTCAAATAATAATCAGCGAGAGCAAGGCTGTTCTCGGAAGATGTAGGAGAGATTAGCCTTCATCAATTACAGTTTCCTGTACTCCAGTTGTTTGTTTCCAGCTTTTTATCCAGACAGTGTGTAGACTTTTAAAAAGCCTAGCTAAGATGCGCTCACCAGTCCACACTGGAAAGATCTTTTCTGGGTCAGGGCCTTCTGACTTCCTGTTGTGAGGACTATTGGTGAGCACCTCAGGTGTTCTCTTCTGAAAAAAAAAAAAAAGAAGAAAGAAAGAATTTTAATGCTGAGTATCTAACTCTGGCCCATTCACAAAGACAGATTGCAATTTGTTCAAAGATCAGGGGAAATGTAGGATGTCATCAGGATATAAAACACCTTTCACAACACACTGTGAGATGCCAGGGTGGGTTTCCAAGATATTGTGTGCAGGCCACTTCTGCAGCTATCCCCTCTCCGAGCCTCTCCAGCACCAACAGGGCGGTAACAGATCCACGTCAGCAGCAGAGCTGTGACCCTGTGTGTTGCTTCTCCAGCCCTCAGGTTTTGGTGATACCACCTCAGAAAACTGGCAAGTTATAAAGTGGAGGTTAGAGCAAGACAGAGTCTTACCCATGTCTCAGTCTCTACTGATATGAAACCATTCGAAATGCCATTGGCCAGAAGGAGGGCAAGACTTTCATCTCATGGTCCTTCAAAATCATACTGGGCTCAGTTTGGGGAAGGGGTGGGGGGGCCTGAATACCACCCGTTACGTCAAGTAAGGAGTAGAGTGGTTTCCCACCAATAATTCATTAGTTAAAATTGATGATGATCGTCATCGTAATAATGTTATTGCTCGCCGCCCTTTCCTCCACACATTCCTTTTGAAAATCTGTCTCATTAATGATTTGCCACAAGTCAAAAAGGGGATTAGCCAGAGGTGCGTAAGGAACTTTCAAAAATGACACAACTGTGTGAATCTTCACAAGATTTTTGTGTTAGGCATTTTTATGAATGAGTAACACTACTAATCCTGTTACTTTAAAATAATTCATTTTGTGGAATTTATTCAAAGCAACTCTTTCCTCTCCCTACTCCCTACTGATAAATTACCATTTGTCAACTTAAGAGAAATGTTTTCCTGAAAAGTTGAACGAATACCTTGCCAACACTCTTTTAAAGTAATCAACACCAACACTATTAGGTTGAAAATAAATCACTTTGTATAACTGAGTGCATTTCATTTGTAATGAAGTTCCTAAAATTCAACAATATTTTTGAGTGCCTACTTCGTGCAAGGCCTTCTGCTATGCCCCATGGGAAATCCAAAGGTAAGCAAGAGATGTGTCCAAGTCTCAGCAACATATAATCAAGTGGGTAGAATCAGACAGTACACAAACTAATTATTTTAATGAAAAACAATAGTTAATTAATTTTTGGCACCTTGAGACTGATGACTTCACTAATTCCATTTAAGTCACCAAACAGTGCTTGAGTGTAGGGTCTGTTGATTGATATTTATTTAAATGATATGCTGAGAAGTAATCAGCATGATGGCCTATTTAACTACCAATCTCCTGAGCAACTTTTCTGTTTCCTTTTGGGTTAGTTTACATTCTTGAATGAAAAATGCCTTTCTACTACATTTTTCTTGACTCAATTACTTGGGTGCTTCAGCAAGTTTAATTCTGCCCTAGGTTGGCTGACGAGTGGTGATGTGAGTGTGTATGTGTGCTCATTAGAGCAAGCTCTAATGGAAACACCTGCTTGCTCTTGATTCTCTTAATAAATTGTCTTGGCATTACTAAATGGCACCACAAACCAATTTTGATATGCTTTGTATGAGACATGCATTGACATGGCTTTCTAAAAATAGGCCACTTCTTTTTCTAATATGTTTCAGGATTGTATGTGCATGTATAATGCATACTCTAAATACAGGAAAAGCTTACATTTTAGCAGTACGTTACAGTTTACAAAGTGCTTTCACTATCATAGCTCACCTAAAGCTGCCCTTCCACTGGAATTGCACCATCATGTATTGCTCAACCTAGAAATGTTGGTGTTTCCTTTCTTATTGCTTCCTTTTAACACCTATATGCAGCTTCTCTCCAAATAAGTCAGTTCTATCACTGGAGCAATCTTCCCACTTCTTTCCATTCCCTTGCCCGCTGTTTTGGCTAAAGATGCTACAATGTTTTGCCTGGCTTAATGCTGGTTGCTCTTCCTGCCTCCACTTCCACATCTGCCCCATTCTTTTCATATCTCTACAGGCATCTGGAACGTGCCAATTTGATTATAATGCTCCCCTATTTAACACAATTGCTCTGAAAATAAATTCCAAACTCTTTTTCTTGCCCTAGCAAACCTTATTTTATCCAGATCTTCCTTCTTACTAGGTTATCTCTTCACTACAACACTCATACAGCCATGCAGAATTATTTTAATCATGTAAAAGTGCGGCTACTCAACCATTTTTGAAAAACAAACATGACAGCTGTTCAAATTGAAGTAGGCTAGATCTGTTTGTTCACGTGTTCTCCTTCACATATACTTACTCTTCCTTCCACCTACCTGTCTCTGCCCTCCATTTCTTTACCTGGACAGTTCCAGCTGATTCAGATTTGAGTCTAGACTTAAACATCCACCTTGGGAAGCTTTTCTAGTTTGAATTAGATATCCCTGTTTTTTATTCCTGTACAAATTGAACTTACTGAACACTATTTTAATTACCTGATCTTTCTATGTTCTCTCACTACACACAAGCTCCATGAGGGCATGAGACAGGCTTTTTTTTTTTTTAAATCTCAAATGTATTTCAAGTGTACAGTATAGTACTTATTACACAGTAAGCCTTTAGTAAGAAGGGTTGAATAAAGGATAACCTAAAAAAGAATGCAAAGAAAAAGATATTTATTTCTAACAACTCACCTGGCTTTTTCAACAAACAGTGATATTTCCTGCTTTTCATATGTATTACAGTTATATATGATGCCATCATTAAAAACAGTTGGGAGAAGGCTTGCAGGGCTTTGTGTACTAATTTGCAATTCCCTGTGTGCCTCTAATTACTTCAAGTAAAAAGTTAAAAAATGGTGATGTCGATAGGCCAAATATGGTAATTTCCATTTACATCTGAGGAAAGTAAGGGTTAGAGAGTGAGGTCATTCATACAAGGTCACTGACAGACACGTGACATGGACACTTTTGAGTGGAGCTATTCCTAAGTGTTCTGCTTCTCTGGATCTACAAATGGACCTAGTACCAAGTACCATGTTTTATCTCTGAAAAACTTAATGTCCTAGCCTAGAGCTTCTATATTTTTCTGATTGTTTTTCTAACCTGAGAAGCTGAGCAAAAAGGAAACAGGACAACACCTTTAGGACTCTCTTAAAACTGAGATTGTAGAGTCACTGTGGGCTGTCTGCTCTATCTTTTTTTTAGCTCTGATCTAGTCTCTCTTTGCTTATTACTTCATTTATTCATTCATCAATACTTATTGAAATTTTCCATATTAGATAATGTTGTGGAAAGTACAGAAAAAAAAAAAAAAGGCTCTATTCTCACGGATCATATCCTAGTGGGTGGCATACAATGAATGTTTAACTATAATAAGTCAGTCTCAGAACCACTGTTCAAGCAGCGGAACTCATGAGAAGCTAGGCCCATTGAAGAAGCACTTTACTTGGATTTGGAAGATGTTTAAATGCTTCTTAAAGGACATTATTTCTAAACAGAACACTCAAGAATAAACAAGCAGGGAGAGCTGTGTACAGCAGGACTGAAAGGCAGGGTGGGTGGAGTGGGGTGGGGGGAGTTGGAGAAGGGATCCTGCACCGTGAGAAGGGTCATCCTTGTCATTCTGTCTCTGTGATTTTTGATACCAATATTGAGATACTGATAAGGCTCTTTCCCGAAAAGTGAAGAAAATGTGAAAAGTGAGGAAAAGGGAAGTGAGGAACAAATAGATGTCAAAAAACTCTATTAAAATAGTCTCCGTTTTGTTTTCTCTCTTTTTCTGTTTTCTAGGTAAGTGCAACTGGTTTTTACAGCAGAACTGTGGTTACTGGACTGCCTCAGTACATGACTTTCTCCACTGAATACGCTGCAGAATGACTTCTCAGTACCTCCCATGACCTCTATTTGATTTGTGAGTCTTTACCCAGAAGTGCTAAATGACCAGTAAATAACATAAGATTAAGAAATATTTAATTAGTTATATGTCATCTTATAGTGTTCAGCTGTGCCCTTCTTGAAGGTAAGTGAACCCTATCGAATCTCGGTTTTGTACAAAGAAACACTGAGGGGAATATTGTTTCCTTCCCAGCCGTATGCCTGGTGAATTTCTCTATTAAAAAACATTTTTCTCCAATGCATTTTTTTTTTTATTTGATTTTCATGAAATAACTTCTTGGAGGGAATCTTTAAGTACGTGCCTCTTTTTATCATTTAAGCCACACCTCTCAGTATTGTTGATACTTCTGTTCCTTTCCTCCTTACAAGATAGACTTGAAGCTATGGCACTGGCATGATTTTTGGTGCGCCCTGGAGTCTAAAATATTAAAATGCATAGCTTCTTTCCCCTTGCATTATCTAAATCTATTTGGAGGTTGAAATTTTAGACTTGAAGAAAATGAGTTCCTAGCCGTGCAGTCAGTGTGGAGTAGGATTTAGTTGGCAAGATGGGAAATAAATAGTAAAAAGAGGGAAAAAGAATACTTGGAAGTGATTAAATATTTGAACAGTGACTGCCCCTAGAAAATTGGCGGTGATTCTTATTGGCCTCTGGCCTGAGCGGTGCCCATTCTCTTGGCATTTCACGCTTAGCATTTCTTCGGCTCCTTATCCTGCTTTCCAAATTCAGTTTTGTTTTCCACATAGACAGCACCAGCCATGCTGTATTTGGCCGTTTGCATTTCCCGAGGCTATCTCAGGGGTTCCCACAAACTGACTTGTGTGTAGCTTGTGTGTAATTTGGTGCAGGCACCCCTGCCCTTTACAGGGAGGTGGCACCCCTTCTTATTCCTGATAATTATCCTGGCTGGTGGAGCTCATCGAGCCAGCCCCTCTGTTCACTTGACGGGGACAGACTTTCTGAGGTGCTGCTAATTCCCTGTTTGAATCCTGTTGTCAATATCCATGTGTGAAATTATTAATTACAAAGCACAATGGAATGGTCTCGCAGCAAAAGACCGAACGGCGTTACTTGAAGGTTGCTGTTGGAATTGGCCCTCTGTGGTACATTATTATGAACTAAACATTTCATTTTGTTTCATTGTTAATGGAGTGCTTCAGGCACTGGGTTACGATTGTGTTTCAAAACGGGGCTATATATGGAAAATGTAGGATGGGATATTGCTGTGCATTATGTAGCTTTTAATTTCAAAAGTGGAAAGGAGAAAAGTGTCTTAAGGGAAAAAAACAAAGATTAAATGGGTAGAATGGTAATTATTTTCTGAAGCTATGGTGAGTATCCTAAGAACAAAATTTCACAGATAATCAATACATGGTAGCTAATATGAAGAAGACAATGATGATGATGGTGATGGTGATGATGATGGTGGTGGTGGTGGTGGTGATGGAAATGATGTTCTGAGTCTGGAAATATCAGTGTCATAACTTCTTTTAGGCATTGCTTTTGTCGTGTCTTTGTCATTTTCGCGTAAATGTGAACAACCACCTAACATATAATTTTCATTGCCAAACTCTTGGTATTGTTTACAAAAAATGGTATACAAAATAATGAATGGTTGTACTATTAGGTGTTAGTCATAAGTTTTCAGTGGAAAAGATTACCAGCTGTGTCCTCATGAAGTAGTTTATGGGATATGACTATGGAATCTCAGCTGGGCTCCTGAGACTGCCACCTAAGCAGCCGAACCAGGGAAGGGAAAAAGGAAGTGTCACGAATGAGAGCGATGAGGCCCTTGCAGGACTCACTTCTTGCTGTTCTACAGAGCTGTAACTTTCTTACGCAGATTTATCTCCGTATTTTTGCCATGTTCTCACCTCCACTGTTGGCAAGGGTAGTAATAACAATAACAGCTAGAGTGTACCTCATGCTGCTTCTGTGTCAGGCACCGTTCTAAGTGTTTTACATCTGTTAATTCATTTCATCTTCACAGCAAATATATGCGCTTGGTACTGTTATTGATCTCATTTTAGGTGGGAAACGTAATCATAGAAAACTTGAGTAGTTTGTTCAAAACATTTGGCTTCTGAGTCTGTGCTCTAAATTACTATGAATATTGACCACAGGACTGAGGGATTTGAAATGTCCTTACCTTTTCACTCACCCGCATTTGTGATACCATTTTTATTATCAGCATCACCAGTTTTACTATTATTTTTAACTTCCTTTTAAGCTTTAAATCCCAGGTAACATATGTACGTTATGTCATTTTTAACTCCCACAAAAATCAAAGCCCATATTGTTTTTTCCCCATTTTATAGTTGAAGAAACAACACTCTGGGAAGTGACTCTACGAGACTACATGCACAGCTCAAGTGGCAGCGCCCGAGTTTAAGCCACACCCTGTGGTTTCAAGTCCACATCCTTAGCCCCCATGTCACACCAGCCACTGTACAACATCACATAGAACATCCTCAGTGTCTGCTGTGACTGCTCCGTGGGCCTATGATGATGTGCGGGACTTGTGTGATTCAGGGCTATGTTGTCTGTGTGGCCTCCCAGCTTGGCGTGGTGACCCTTACAGAATAGCTCTGTGACAGAGCCTAGGCCCCTGTATCTAGGGCAGTCCTGACAGCAGGCACTAGATTTTAGGTGATTGCGGACCACTCAGTTATGCTGAGCAAGCCTGCACTGGGTGACTGTGTAATACTATTCATTTCACTCTATAATCCAGTGTTCTGCAGGTCTGTGCTCAGATGTATTTGTAATTTCGGTGCGTCTCCAGCATTTACTGCTTTCACTTTGACTGTCTCTCTTCCACGGCAGTTCAGAATGGAAGCATAGCAAAGACCACTTTAAAAATATCTCCATTTTCAGTATGACCAAAGAGAATTTATAAATCCTCACTGTCTCCTTTCTTTTGATTATTTCCTCTATGCGGAAACCTTCAAAGGACCCTGAATTTGGATTCATAACATATGCTTCCATAAAATGCTGTTCTTTAGTTAATGTCTCTACCCCTCTGAACTGTGTCCTTTGAGTACAAGGCTTTGATATTCCTCAAACGTGCGCTGGTCCTTTACACGCGTGTTGGGATGAGTTTATAAAATAATTTTTCAGAGTGGATTTGGGTCAGGTCCTGGGGAGTGAGGTGGTGAAGGTCCTGGGAGCCTGGGGAAGTTAGGGAGGCCGGGGCTTTTCCACTGGAAGGAGAAGAGAACCACACATATAATGAAGTAGGAAACATTTTGCCTACTACACAATTTCCCCTCAGGCCAACTCTGTATATAGATCCTGTCATAATTTCTGTGTTTTTGAGAAAGGGAGAAGGTTTCTGGTAATAATGATCTGATTTCAGAAAGTACATGTATGTTGAAATTGTCTGCCTCGGGCTACCTGTATTGATTGTTTTCAGGAAAATGTGTGATGAACTAGCAGTGCATCTTTGTACGTTGTCTTTTCCAAAGTGAGTTTATTTTTCTCAGTCCTGTCAGCTTTATTAGAGGTCAAGGGTGGAGATGGTGTATAGCAGGACAGATATAAGGTAGATCGGGTATATGTGTTTTCTTAGTTTTAAAACTGAAAAACAAAAAGCTTCAAGCAATAATACAATGTAAAAATGCTGATGAACAAAATAGATCCAGAGACAGACTGAACGACCTCAGAGGGAAGGTGGGGGTGGTGGGTGGGTGGGAACGGATTAACCAAAGGACTTATATGCTTGTACTCATAACCCATGGACACAGACAATAGTGTGCTGAAGGCCTGGGACGAGGAGGGCAGGTGCCGGTAGAAGGGCTCAGTCAGGAAATAAAAAGGACATCTGTAATACTTTCAACAACAAAGATAAATTTTTAAAAATATGCTTTTAAAACACCAAAGGAGTGTATACATAATGTTTATTTTTATGGGTTTTTCTCATTTCCTCTCATGCTGGAGACTGAGGAAGTCCGTGGAAACCACACTTATAATCACTTGTGGAATTGTTCTACCTAAATCTGGAGATGTTTGCTGTGTGATACCTTCAGGGATTGGAAGAGAAATGAATATTCCAATTGTCCTGTGTTCTTATGCAGTAGAATAATGATAAAGTGATTACACATGGAAATGTCTTCCTCTGTAAAACTAATACATTGAGCTAAGCATATTCAACTGATTATTTTGAAGGACTCCTTATACACACATACGGGACTGTGTCCCTCTTTTATCTGTGGGGGATGTTTCAAGACCCCCCATGGATGTCAAATCATAACCCTATATATACTATGTTTTTTCCATACATCATACCTACAGTAAAGTTTAATTTATAAATTAAGCACAGTAAGAGATTAATAAAAATTACTGATGATAAGATAGAACAATTATGACAATACACTGTAATAAAAGCTGTGGGAATGTGGTGACTCTTTTCAGGAGATGCCTTGCTGAAGTCTTCATAGAGGCTCAATGCTTCCTGGCACAACATGTTGCCTTTGGGGGAAACACGTTTTCTGTTCATGTGTTTCACCCACCAATTTAATGCCTTTTCCATTTTAACGAAGCACTTAGCACACACTGTGGCTGTAACTTTTGCAGTTAGAGGTGTGACAGCAAGACTAGCACAAATTTCTTTTTCTTCACAATTTCACAGATAGAGGGTTTGCTCTTACCATTCATCTTACCAACCTCAGCATAAGATTTGTTTCTTTCCTTAAGTTGAGAACTTTCACCTTTTCACTTGAAGGAAGTGCTTTTCCTGAATTGCCAACATCACTACGCCTATGCTTTGGGGCCGTTATTAAGTAAATAAGTGTGACTTGAACACAAGCGCCGAGCTACTGTGACGACCGACCTGATAACGGAGATGGTTACTAAGTGTCTAAGGAGCAGGGGGCAAATATAGTGCAGATACGCTGGACAAAGGCATGATTCACGTCCAGGTGGGTTGGGACAGGGCCATGTGATATTTCTTCACGCTATTCAGAGCTGCGTGCATTTTAAAACTTATGAATTGTTTATTTCTTGAATTTTCCCTTTAATATATTTGAACTGAAGTTGACCACCAGTAACTAAAGCCCTGGAAAGTGAAACTGTGGAAAAAGGGGGGGGGGGGCTATTATACACACATTTAATTTTCCCCTAATATTGAAGTGATTAATACCTGAGAGTTTGTTGAGGGATTGTATGTTCTATTTCATTTTCGTTGATAAAGTGTGTAGAATATACACCAGGTAGCTGATATGCTCCAAGTTGAGACTCAGATTTGAACCCAGTGTTCCAGACATTGTCTGGCTAAGGCAATTCAAATTTATACAGTGAGTACATGACTGCTCCAGGAAGAGATAGCAGGCATTGGGCATTGTGTCTGTTCCCCAGAAGTCGATACTTTTAAACCATACCTCAAGTTAGTCTACAGAAAATAGTGGTCTAGGTTGATGTATACATGTACACTGCAGTTAGATGCCCTCCACATATATCCTGCTCCTCTCCTCACCAATTAGATGACTTTGGACAAATTACTTCTTTATTGCGGGGGTTAAGTAATTGATTCATAGAAATCACTCAAAACACTATCTGGTCAATAGTAAGTGCTCAAGAAATATTAGTTCTTATAAGTAGGCAAGGCACCAAGCAGGATTCTAAAAGAAATTCTCACACCCCTTTCAGGGTCTCTGGCATCATCACTGTTAGCACTAATGCCATCAAACTTCTATAGGAAAAGTGGTTCCTCTGGGGCCTCTCTGCTCCTGATAGGGGTGATGGCTCTATAGATTAATTATAGGGCTTTCTTCTGTGAGGCACCACATTTTTTAACATTCATATTTCTTCCTGAAGGAAAAGAAATATTTTTGACTCGAGTTTTTAAACTAATATTTAACTGCTGGTTTTCGCAGTTAATCAAGTGTTTTCATAATCCGGTTACTCTCTTGGACTTATAGAATTTCAAATTAGGGAGGCAAGACTTGTAAATTATTTTTGCTTATCCAAGCTGGGCTACATGTATAAAGGAAGAGAGAAAATATAAAGGGATGAGTTAGATCGCTAAAGGGAAAAAACATTCCACAATTCAGAATTTCTCCAAATATTTGGCGGCTTTGGGTTTGAGCTTTATAATGAAAGATTTGTCCTTGTAAATGCGTATCACACAACAAAGGGTTTCAGCCTTGTGAAGGTCTCATGTCACTGAACCGGAATGTAAGTGTTGCTGAACCTGGCATGGCATCTAATGATTATTCAG
Source organism: Miniopterus natalensis (assembly GCF_054644295.1). Lineage (NCBI taxonomy): Eukaryota > Metazoa > Chordata > Mammalia > Chiroptera > Miniopteridae > Miniopterus > Miniopterus natalensis. The sequence goes on along the minus strand of NC_142086.1, from coordinate 40,988,657 downwards.
TCTATGTGGGGACACAGCCTCATTCCCAAGATAGCCTCTGTTCTTCCTTTGGATGAGTCCATTAGAAAATGTTTTATTCTTTCTGGTAGTTTCTATCTTTGGTCCTTTCCTTCTTCCATGGGACCTTAGATCTTAGCTTTAGAATTCTAATCTAAAACATTGAATATATTTCTCCCTGTTTTTCTTACTATGATGTGTTTCACATTCATCAATTGACTTAACTAATTTCACTAATCCTCAATGCTTCACACAACTAACTACCAGGAGTTTTACTTGAGAACCCAAAACAAGGAGATGTCTCCAGGCCCCTACTCCTACAAAAGAATGTGATCATAGTCTTTTCATGGGGATAGAGGGCAAGCATGCTATTTCAAGGCCCCAAGCAACATTCAGATTCAATTTTGATAGGGCAAGGTTATCCCAGAACAAATAGCTACAGATGTTGCCTTTTTCAGGAAAGTATCACAGGACTGCTCTTCCTTTGAAATCAGTTTTATTTCTTGGCTTTAAGTAGTTACGTTTTATTCTCTTGAGAAAGCTCTTTCCTGAAGAGCCTCTGGTTTGTACCTTGATTTTAAATTACAAAAACAAAAACAGAAGAAGAGAGAGAAGAAAGTGAATAAGGGAGCAGAGGGAAATAGAGAGGGAGAAAAAGGGGAATGGGAAATGGGAAAGAAGTAATTGAGACATCTGGGTTACGTAGAACTGGCCTAAATGTATAACTCAGCGAGTAAAATGGTTCCAGCAAAGAACATTCGGCCAGCAGTCCGGCCAGCGTGGTTCAGGGGTTGAGTACTGACCTAGGATCCAGGAGATCGAGGTTTGATTCCCGATCAGGGCACATGCCTGGGCTGTGGGCTCGATCCCCAGTAGGGGGTGTGCAAGAGGCGGCCGATCAATGACTCTCATCACTGATGTTTCTATCTCTCTCTCTCCTCCCTTCCTCTCTCTGAAATAAAAAAGACATTTAAAAATAATAATAGTAATAACCTGAGCACTTTATAACTTTATACATTATGAATACTGTTCTAAGAGATATTTTTTTTCTAATGCTCCCTAAAAACCCCTAACCCCTTGAAGTAAGTTTAATCATTTTGTTTCTTTAATCGAGGTAACCAAGATAGAGCAGAGAGGTCAAACAACTTGCTTAAAATTGCTCAGTTGAGAACTGATGGAGCTGGGAGTTGATTCAGGGAATGTTGTCTTAGAGTCTACACTTTTAACAACACCCCCTCTGCAACAACAATGGCTAACATTTATTGCTCATTTACTAAATATCAGCCACTCTTCTAAATATTTGATCTCACAAAGGTTTCTGAAAGAGGTCAGGATGATTACCCCCTCCAGATGAAGAAACAGAGGCACAAATATCTTAAATCACTTTCCGAATTCACACGTCTAGTTAGTGGTGGAGTTGTTAGGGTTCTAATGCAACCTTGACTCTATGCTGGAGAGAGAAACTTAGCCAGGGCCTTCATGATGATTGTGGGTCAAGAGATAAAAAGGGCACACCCATAAACACTCAGCACGTAGAGTACTCAGAAATGGTTTAAGAAGACTTACCCATATACATCAGTGAGTAGAAATTATTGTAGTGCAATCTGATTACACAGAGCAGACGGGATGCTGAATAATTTAGCTGATGATGGAACATAAGTGTGCTCTTAGTAAGCTTATATGGAAGACAGGTGCAGCAGCAGCCAAATGAAAATAAATTAAGGAAGTGAAGGTTTAAATAACTATCATTTACCTGACCACACTGCCTTAAGAAGAAGGAGATGGTTATGGAACCAAGGGAGTGCAGAAGTATTAAGTTCAGCTCGATCCTGAATCAGTACAGAATCAGAGGTCTTGAAAAAGTCTGTTCTAAGACATACTTAGGGTGCTCAGCCCTAACATTTTCCCCTGGGAGCATTATTCTTATTCCAGTTTGATCTTGAGAAATGTAGTCGGAGGTTAAGCAATGACGTAGAGATTTTCAATAACAAGTCTTTCCTTCTCTTCATCTCCCTCAGCCCCAGTCTGTTTTCTGGATTGACCTGAATCCATGGTCACCCAAATGCTCACAGTTTCCCAACTTCCTCTGAAGAAGGAGACCTTTACTACATCCAAGTGTTCACTTGGTCCACGTTGCATTGGACCTATTATTTATAATGTAACTTCTGCATCAGTTGCCCTTCCGCTCTCCTTCATGCCCCGCCTACCTTTTATGGTCACCTGCTTCCCTCATGAGACTCACAGTAGGCCTCTCCCTCCTCATTAACTTAGCTGCGCCAGAAGTTCCCACATCTCTTTGAGGATGGGTTTGACATAAAGTAAAATTGATGTACTCCCCATGACTTGCAAGTTCTTATTTTTCCAAAATGTTTAATGAAATATTCCACTTACTATCGCTATCATTTTTATGAATGCAAAACATGTTCATCTTGAAAATATAGGAAAGACATAATCTTAAAATAAAAGGAAGCTCTGGCCAGCATGGCTCAGTTGGCTGAGTATCGTCCCATGCACCCAAAGGTCACTGGTTCAATTCCCAGTCACAGCACATACCCAGGTTGCAGGTTTGATCCCTGGTCGGGGCACATATGTGAGACAGCCGATAGATGATTCTCTCTCTCTCTCAAATCGACAAAAACATATTTTTTTAAAATTAAGAAAAAAATAAAAGGAAGAACTTTACATTGAAAAAAGCTACCTTCATGAAAATCAAGGTTTCTTCTTTACCTTCATGGGCTGGAATTTGGGAAATACTGAACTACTATTCCTATAGGTGTGTGGAGATACCCATAGCCACCTGTTACACAATTTCTCTTAGCGAAAGCCATTTCTTAAGGATTTGTGGTTGCATGGACCTCGAGGGTCTTATCAGTGTTTTCACAGCTGAAAGCAGTAGGGCCACGGTATCATAGATCGTTAGAGTGGTCGGCAGCTGTTGAGATCATAAAGTGTTAGTGTTCCTTTCACATGACTTTAGGGCCATATGCTATTTTATGTGGTGGATTAGCTGGAGCTAGTTCCTTATGAGTCTCATTTTTATTTAACAAGTGCTTTCCCCCACTCTGTGTTAGGCCCTTGTGTTGGGCCTGGGGTTGATGAAGAAGAAGGAAGTGTCACCTTTGCCCTTGGCTACTCAATAACTCAACTTCACCCCCAGCTGCCACCTGCCCTGTGGATAATTTTACTCTCTGATCTCTCAGTAGCTGAGCTGAGACTTATTAGCCATGTGAGACTCAGGGAACCCTTGAATCAGAGGAAAAAGTAATGAAAAATTACTGAGTGCCCATTATGCTTCGGCTTTTTACATAGTATATCAGCTTTTATTACCAAGAAAGCCTTTTGAGGAGGTACAGTTTTCAACAATTTTCAGATGAGGCAGCTACCTAAGAAAGGTTCAGAAACTTGTCAAAGGTTTCTCTTAGGTAGCCTTAGGACTGTTCCTAAGTTCTGTTTTGGTCTAGCTGCAAAGACACTGATCTTTTTACTGCATATGGATGCTTTTAAGAGAGGACAACGCAAAGGTTCACATTATAAACCCCGTGGAGGCTGAACCAAGCTCTGGTTCCCATAATGTGTACCTTTATATTTACATAGTTATCATTTGCCTTTATCTTCAAGATCTTTCAATTGTTGCTCTGTGTACCTGACATTTTTACATGGCTCCTTTTTTTTTCTATCGGCATATAGGTTTCAATTCACATTTTACCTCTTCAGTGGAGTAATCCCTGACCGTGCCCCCTACAGCTCCCTTCTCATTACTCTCATTCCCATGTTGTAATGTTTTAGCACATTCACTGCAATCTGAAGTTATCTCATATAATTACTTATCTATTTACCTCCCAAAATGTAAGTTCTTCAAAGCAGGGTACTTGATATAAGACAACTGTGTTCATAACAGAGAATAATATCAAACACAGAATGTGCCCTCAATACAATGTTTGGAAAAATTAATGTGTTTTTCAGATAAAGTTAACATTGCAATTCATTCTTTATTAGAATACCACATTATCTTTGCAAATCCTAGATAGTATTGTTCTCACATCTGTATATTTGTAGAGAGCTATGCAATTTTTTATATTATAAAAACAAACCAAAACAGTAATTTTATGTAATGTAAGACATGTAAATATTTAGGAGACCTATAAACCTTAAGCAAAATAAAAATCCCTATATGCAACAAATCACTTATTTTAAGAATCCACCTTTATACGTTAATCATAGAGTGATGCACCTTTCACATGTGAGAACTGGCATACGTATATTTAAGGAGACTAAGCTAAGGAGGAAAATTATGTATTAACTTTCTAGTTAGGGCAACATGGATGCAATTCTCCTCTGCTGTCAGCAGGGGTCTCAAAAAGCTTTTTACCCACCAAAATGTCTATTTTAAAAAATTTTGCAGATATAGAATTTGTTTCGTTGTTGTTAACAGAATGGAGCATGCATACTCTAAAATTTATTAAATTATTTTAATTTTAAAAATTTTTAAATGATACATCATTGGGTATTTTTTGGCTTATAAATATTGCTAACTGTTTTTTAATGTTTAACTAGCACTAAGTTGGTAAGCACATCTTAACAAGCATCAGAAAATGAAATAGTGCTTATTTATTTGTGTATCTAGAGTTTACTAATTAAAAGTTTTTAACATCTTTCCTGTCTTTAAACAAGAAATGAATAGAATTGGTATAAAGACAGCCTGCAACCCTTTAGCCTGTGTCTTTCAGAACTTTTCAGTGACTCGTTGGGCAGCTTTTCCCATATTCTCTCCATCCCCTAGTAAGTAGGAAAGGAAAAATCTTCCCAGCCGGTCACTCCTTCCTAAGGTTTTCTTCTCCCTATGCACCCATCGATGTTTGCTTGTTACTCACATTGCTTTCATGCCTTTTCCTCCAGGTGCTCTTCTTTATTACTCCCATCACCAGCAGACATGCCCAGTTGCAAACAATCATCACAAAAATTATCATCTCCAAAGCGCATCTTTACATGTACTTACATAAGATTTGCAATAGGGTATTCTCCCAAATTTTATGTCAACACCCTGGTTGTGTCTCACAGAACCTCATAATTTGTAATTATTTACTCATTTGTTCATCTATGTATTGTTTATCTTTCTCAGGGGATGGAAAATCCATAACAGCTGGAGTGATATCTGTTCCCCTCACCACTATGTGCCCATGGCCCAGGACGGTGCCCTGCACATAGTAGGTACTCAGTAAATATTGGTGTGGATAAGTGTGTGTCTGGAGCAGTGGGAGGTGGGGTGGATGGGAAGAGAGTAAATATGAAGTGATTCAAACTAAAAAGTTATTTTTTTGAAGAATTCAAAATGGAAATTAAATGCAAATTTAATGTAGCCATGACTTGAAAAACAAAAATGTCAAGTGCTTACATAGAAGCTATGTTATATATGTTAAATATGCTCTGTAGATAAATATTTAAAGTATAAACTCCTGCACATATTTACTGAAACATGGCTCCATATTTCCCAAAGGTACGCATACAAAAAAAAAAAAAAAAAAGGTATAAGCATTTTAAGACTCCTGGGATATTGGAGCTGATATTAGAATATCTTTGTCTTATAAGATTAACATCCACATCTTTAAAATACTCTTTCTAAAGTATAAAATCTGTCTCCATTGGCAGCAATATCAGCATCATGAATATTTATTAATTACTCTGCAAGGACTTGTGCAGTCTGATTCAGAAGTAATTCCTGTCCGTGAGAAAATCTGCAAGCTATAACAAATGGCATTTGTATGGGTGACAAGGTGAATTTCTATGAACCAGCAAATGTCCATCAACAATTAACATATTAGTGGATTATGCCTCTGTTGACACTTCCAGTCTCAATAAATGGTCTGCTTCATTATCCGGTGGTTGTTACGGAGCTATTAGTGCTATCCCAGGCATCAGAGCAATTGCTTGGTGAGGCAAGTGAAGTTGTGAATTAAGCGTGTGCTTTCTCCTTTGTTCCCAAGAACAAGTTCTATTTTCTACCCTTCCATCCTATGCTCAGGGGCACCTAAGCTGCGTCAGGAGAGGGAGCTTGTTGATCATATCCACAGCTACTTCTCCATCACCCAGCATTATGCTCACGAGAAGTCAGGGCTCAGTGAGTAGGTGATAAACAAATGCAAAAGGTAACAGTCTTTCATTAAATTTTGGGTGGCTGTGTGTCAGACAACAAGCTAAGTACTTTGCATACATTATCTTATTTAATCTACAGTTTTGTGATATTACTGCCCCGACCTTACAGATAAAGAAGCTGAATATTAGAAAAGTATCGACCCCATGAGCACGCATCCAGCAATGATGGCAAGAGTATTAAACCCCAGGATGCTCTCCACCATCCTGCTGGTGCTGTTAGGCTAAGAGGCACTTGAAAGTTGACACAATCTAGAATCACGCATGACAGAGGCTTGGGTTGTTGATATTCTGTAGGTGAGGGAATATATAATTCACTAATGCCCCCAGAAGTGTCCACAAAGCAAAATTAACCATTGTATGTTAATGTTAGTAAAATCCTAAAATTTATTATTGCATTCCAAATAAAAACTTATTGGAGCGGAAGAAGGGTATAGTACTTTACAGAGTATTAGCTGTGAGTAAATGGATTCTTGGTTCTGCCTCTTATAGTGTATATATTATACTTAAGTTCCCTATGGCTCAATTTCCTCATCTGTAAAATGGAGATAACTGTGACATTTTAAATAATATAGTGACTATAAAGTGTTTATTACTGAGGCTAGTGTACACTAAATGGTTAATAAATGTTAACTACTATCATTATTCATTCATTCTATTCCAGAAATAAGACCTGGCAAATGTCCTCTAACTTCCATGGATAAAAACACACAAAGTTTTTTTGTTTTTGTTTTCTTTTTGGAAGGGAGAGGGAGAGAGAGAGATAGAAACATCAATGATGAGAGAGTCATTGATCGGCTGCCTCCTGCACGCCCCCAACTGGGGATCGAGCCCGCAACCCGGGCCTGTGCCGTCACTGGGAATCGAACCACAATCTCCTGGATCTTAGGTCAATGCTCAACTGCTGAGCCACGCCTGGGTGGTCACAAAGTTTTTAAAAAATGCTGTGTCCATCTCTATGTCTTGTTGACTGTAGATAGCCTAGAATTAAAAAACACTCTCAGTTATGAATAATTCAGTTAGACCAACACAGCTTCCTTTACTTTCCTATAGTGAAAGTACCCGATTGTGTGCTTTTGCAGAAAATTTGTTACATATTTCATTCATTATTAAAAAAAAAAGATAGTCAGGAGGTATAGGGATGGTAGTTGGTCAAGCAGAGGACAATTTGTTAGTTCACAAACCATATCCCGCATCAAATATTTCAACCGCTCTACTACCAGTTTGGGCTAGAGGCAGCCTAGAAGTCAGTGCTTCTGTGTCACAAGCGGCACGACCACACTGAGGACAATGTTTTCAGCGAGGTTTGGCCTACAGTAGAGTCTCCTCCAATGAAAACTCCTTGTGCATATTTCACTCCTATGAAATCATCACAGCAACATACATCTTACACGAGGGTGAAACATCAGAATTCTGTCATTTTAAGAACGGGCTGCTCTTTCCCTCTGTCTTCCTGCAAGACTGATCTTATTTTCTCTTGCACTCTGCATTTTTGTTAGCACCAAAGCACAAGCATTTCTCCCCGGAGCTCCCAGTCATCACAAATACTCTTTCAGTTGGTTATGTGTTTAGAACTTGCTTAATGAACTAAACCTCCTTGACAGACATATGAGTTGTTTCTCTCTCTCCTTTTTTTATTTATAAATGCCATTACAGAAATCTCCTTTCTAAGTATATCCATATTGTTTATATATTTATCTCAATATGCTTCTTGTAGGACGGATTTCTGGGTGTAGGAAATCCACTTGGTTGGAAAGCTAAATCCTTTCCAAAGGGTTTTACCCGTTGTTAGCAGCCATTCATGAATATGCAAGATTTAAGTTTCCCCTCCTATGCTTTAGTTTTTATCGTCATTTCTTTTTTATCCGTCCGGTAGCATCGGCCGATATCTCAGTTTAGATTGCCTTCTGTTTGGGATATGACGTTCTTCATATCCACTGTACAACTCAGTTTGTAACTACTCTTGTATGAATTGACTTTTCTTATTAGCCTTTGTACCTTTTAGCTATGGCTTACTTGATTTTTTTTTTAAATGAATGGGACATTTATATAACATAACATTAATCAGTTAATTTTTTTCCTGTTAACTTTTCTGTCTCCTGTTTTACTTCAATTTTTCTTTCTCAGAAATTTAATTGTATGTAGAGAAATAGACTTTCTCTTTTGATTTCTGTTGGTCTTAGAAATGTTACAGTATTTCTACACATCTGCCGCTATGTTTTTATTTATCTAAAATTAAAATGTGTTTGCATATGTGGTATAAAGAGAGCATCTTCTTTATCAGGAAAAATGCTAAGCCCTTTCCCCAGTATTGCTTACATAATTACGTTTCCCTACCCATTGTTTCAATATGCTTGCTCTGTCATATATAATGTTCTTATATATTATTGGTTCTATTTATAAGCTTTTTAAAAATAGGATTTGACCTATATAAAAAATGATGACTGGACATTGCTGTAGGATTGTTGATTGAATGCTTCTACATGGCCTCTTCTATATGGCAGGTTGTTAACATTTGAGTGTTTTATAGAAATGAATTCTTGAGAAGATGTTGGTGAGTGCATTGGAAACCTTTAAAATGGTTGTAATTAGCTTCTCTGGGAGAATGTTGTAGGCTTTGATGGGCCCCTCAGTGGCAGTTCCAGTGGCCTATCCTGTTGACTGACAAAAGATTGTAGGGGAATATTTAATGCTCTTTTAATTAACAAGTCCTAAAAGAAAATGTCAATTATCTTTCATTAGCTTGAGGCCTTATCTTTCCAAAATTTTCCCTCACCCTCTTTAAAATGGTACAACATTTTATATTTTTTAATTCCTCCATGGACATCCATCATCTTTTGGATATGAGACTGGTGTTTAGCTTTTACATCTGAGTTAATGATGATTTTAAATGTAACAAAAAAAGAAAAGAAAAACAAATTATTCTGCCTTCAAAACTTGGCAATGCTGCCCTAACCTGTTTTGCTCAGTGGTTAGAGCATCTGCCTGCAGACTGAAGGGTCCCAGGTTCGATTCCTGCACCAAGGGCATGGACCTTGGCGCAGGTTCCATTTCCAGCCCCAGTCCGGGTACATGTGGGAGGCAACCAATTGATGTGTCTTTCTCACATCTATGTTTGTCTCTCTTTTTCTCTCTCTCTGAAAAGCAATGGAAAAAATAAGCTCAGGTGAGGATTGAAAAACAAACAAACAAAAAAACTTGTTAACTCTAGGGACTTGATTTTGGATATCTGCTTTTCAGAAGGTGAACCAGGAAGCTATGGCAGACACAGAACATAATTAAACATGTGTAAAGATATTATACTTGAAATCAGAGAGAAATGAGGTTCTAGGTACCACTTTCTGAACACGGGATTGGGAATTAACCAGACATTGGATGTCATTCTTATTTCTTCATTTACCATGTGTCGCTTTAGGCAAATAATTTAACTTCTGTTAGTTTCAGTTTTTCATGTGTAGAGGGGTGATAACAATAGCATTGATGTTATAGATTTTTTGTGGGGATTAAATACAAAGTTCTCAACTCAGTGTTTATTACATGGCTCAGTGAATGGTCGTTATAGTTATCAATGGCTGCATGAGATGTGCCTTTTAAGGCCTAGACGCAGAGAAAATAAAGAGGAGGGTAGAGACCTTATTACCTTTGGGTATATAGTTGGGCATTGCAGAGTTAAAAAGAAAAAAGAGTTCTTAAATCAAGGAGTTCTAAATTTCAATGCATCATTTATGAGCATACTTTTGTGTTTTCTTATGGGAACACGCCATACATGTCACTGATTAAGAGAAAATTACCAGCTTACAAGTTCTCAGAGTCTCTGATGCAGTGAAGTCATCCAGATTTAGTGGTTGCCTGTGTTGGCCCATGGTTCCATCATGGACAAATGTCACTTTCCTACTTTTCATAAATGATTGCAACTCTATGTATGTATGAGATAGCAAGAGATTCCTCAATGTGTACATCAAATAATCTTTTACTTAAAAGTCAGAAATAGGAAGATATTTGGGTGCCCTAAAACTAATACTTTGCCTTAAGAGGGCTTCATAGTGATAGGGAAAAAAAATTTTGCCTTGGGAAGTGAATAATTAGAGAATGTAAAGGAAATTATTTGGTTCATTTTATAAAATGCAAATCAATTACATTCCTCTAATAATAATAGCTTACACTATACATATGTGCTATATAAGTATTATACCTCAGATACTAATGGAAAAACTTTGTTCTAATATATAAACCCACTTGTATGTTAGAACAAACCTAGGAAGCAGGCACTATTTTAACTGTTATTTACTGACAAGATATCTGTTTGCCAGAGATGGAACCTGAATTTGAACTAAGCAGTGTGGCCCCAGAATAGCTACTTTTAGCCCACACACTTCCTGTCTTTCCGCATTAGCATAGGCTTGCCTCTTGAGGTAGTAAATAAGAGATTTGAGTATAAAGGGCCAAACTTGCTCAGATTTCTCTAAATCTTTCTCTGAAATTGCTGAGCCCCTTCTGCAGGGCAGAGAAGATCTGTTCTCTTCTAGAGTAAAGAAAAGTAGACACTGTTGTCCATTCTTGAATTTCACATTTGTCCTTGTACCATTTCATGTCATCCCTGGTCTTCCCGATCATTTCCATCATATGTTCATAAAATTTGCAGGCAATACTCACTTTGGTTGCTATATTTTTTGAGTTTTATACTTTATTCCTAGATCTTTAGGGTCCGTCGTTCTTGCCATTGTAACCAGGATCATCAGTAGAGTAACCTCAACTGTTCTTTCCTTTTTTCCCCTTTTTTTTCTTTTCTTTTTAATATTCATTCATTCATTCATTTTTTGTGCCATAGTTGGCTTATTGTGGCCAGCATTTTGTAAGTGCAGTGACTTCCACACATGACACCTTCCACTGAGTTCATCTTTAGAAGGCTGTCAGCACAGTCCTGGAGGGCAGACCAAGCGGAGAAAAGGGGGTAAGGAACTTGGAAAAGAGGAGGCGAGGTGCCAACAGAGGGACAGGGCATTATCAAACCTTACCCTACAGGGTACATATTCCAGAGAGTTTTCACACTGGAATGTATAGTTTAGTTATCTCTTGAAGGAAGAAGTTAAAGGAAATGAAAGTAAGAAATATGTAGGAAAAGGTGAGTATGATGAGCAATGAGCATGTTGAATAAAAAGGTTTTTAAAAAGTTTACCTGATTTCACACAAGAATCTTAAATTTAAGCTCATTTCATTTTTTTCCCTTCCTTGCATGTGGCCAATTTTGTCACAAGGCAAGATAAAAAGGTTAGTATTCTAAAAGTGTCTTTGTACCTTTTCCCCTCCGATATAGACTTAATGAGGTGTTGGGTACAAAGGACTGACCCACAAGCTTCAGTTTTATATGTCCTGTCTCATTCCAAGCCCTGACAGCTCACCGCTCTCCGCAAACCTCAGAGAAGTGAGATGCTCCGCTGCTCACACAGCCAATGCTCAGGGTCTTGGTAGGTTAAAGAATTGACCTCTAAGGCCTGTTGGTAAATGCCTGCATATACCAATAACAACAAGAACAACCTGTGTACCTAACACCATAGTACATACCGCTTTCCACAGACTCCTTTCATTCTAACTGATAAAGAGTCATGGAATGGTAGATCAATTGCTCTCTAACAGTTAAGTAGTTGCTGGGATGCTCAGGGACTAGTGACTGTAATTATGCACATGTGTGACATAGTCTCTGACTGAGTTCTAAATGACATCTACCTATGTTATGATATAAGAAAAATATGAAGAAAGGAAAGGGTGCATGTAGTGATGATCATGCTAAATATTACAACAAAAGAGAAGAAAGAGCATAGTAGTCAGACTAGTAGCAGGTACCATATTTCAAGGCCTAATGAATATCTGCCCCATGGCTAGGAGTATTTCTAATATTATTATTTTAAAAATTAAAACAAGGAAAGCCCTGGTCAGTGTGGCTCAGTTGGTTGGGTTTGGTCCAGTGCACCAAGGGGTTACTAGTTCAATTCTAGGTCAGGGCACATGCCTGGGTTGTGTGCTCCATCCCCAGTAGGAGGCTTGCCGGAAGCAGCCAATTAATGGTTCCCTGTCACATCAACGTTTCTCTCTTCCTCTCCCTTTCTCCCTAAAAATCAATAAAAATATTTTAAAAACAAACTAACAAAAGTAAAACAAGGAAATTGAGAATCAGACACTTTGAGTAACTTGCCATAGTTCATTGTCTTTTAGTAAGAAATGTTTTACATCATGTCTGTCTGATACCAAAATCCATTTCCTCCCTGCACCCCCAGGGAAGACTATATTGCTAACACGAAAGCATCAGTGGCAAAGGTAAGAAGGAAGGGTTGGCTCAACTGTTATTTAAAGAGCATATGTTGCCTGGCCTGCGTGGCTTGGCAATTGAGCGTTGACCTATGATCCAGGAGATAGAGGTTCGATTCTGGGTCAGGGCACATGCCAGGGTTGCAGGCTCAACCCCCAGTAAGGGGCGTGCAGGAGGCAGCCGATCAATGACTCTCTCATCTTTGATGTTTCTATCTCTTTCTCTCCCCCTCCCTTCCTCTCTCTGAAATCAATAAAGATATATTTTTTAAAATATTTTTTAAAGATATATTTAAAATATATCTTTAAAATATAAAAATATATTTTTAAAGATATATTTAAAGATATATTTTTTAAAATATATCTTTATTGATTTCAGATAGAGGAAAAGAGAGGGAGGGAGATAGAAACATCAATGATGAAAGAGTTGTCATCGATTGGCTGCCTCCTGCACATACCCAACTGGGAATCGAGCCTGCAACCCGGGAGTGTGCCCTGACCAAGAATCAAACCCCGATCGCCTGTATCCTAGGTCAATACTCAACCACTGAGTGCCCCCTGGCTGGACAATAAAGACATATATAAAAAAAATAAAAATAAAGAGTATGTGTTATCAAATGTCTTATCTACTGGCTGGGTGAAATGTAATCACTCCTTGTGCAAAGGTTTACAGATCTAGGAGAGCCCATTCTATTTTCCTGATTCTGGGTGCAGCTCTCTTATTCAGAAACATACATATTCTGGGGTGTTACATAGGTACATCTAGAAAATAACATGGCCAGAAAACATATTCCACAATGAAAAAACCTTAATGATTTCATACTTAAAAAAATAAACTTGCATCAATTATTTTATTACTGTTTCCAGGCCTCATTGGGAAACATTAGTCTCCCATTGAAATGAAGAAATGTTTATCCTACAGTGTTTTATGTCTCACAGTCTTCCATCATATAGGGATCTAGAGTGGAACCAGCACCTACAAACAATAACTTAGCTTACTTACTCCTTTACTAGTACTTGACAACACATTAATAATTATATAATTTTACAGACACCTCAGAGCTGATATTTTAACTAAGGACATTTTTAATATTTTATATAATTTTTAATATAAAACTTTGGAATGATGTTTTACTTTCAGTAGCTTCTCAGTGGTATTCAGGTAGCACATCAGAAAATAAATGGAAATTTTTAATTTTCATGTCTCACACACACACACACACACACACTTTCCTCCCACATCTCATCAGTAACTATGTTAAAAATTAAGTTCAAGCTGATTTTTTATAATGTTATATTGCTAGCTTCAGTGTACTAGTGACAAGAGCTTTCTATGTACATCAACCCACACAACGGATTCCTAAAAGGAAAGGAGGGCAGAAAGCCTAGTTATACTCATGGTATATCAGATCACCCTTAAAAGTACTTGTATATAAAAAATTTACCTCAACTGGTCATTTGAGGGGGGGTTCTTCATGCTCAGTAAAGTAGAGGTGCTCCCCATGTTTATTTCTTAAAGGGAACGTTAGTAGCAGTTGGTCTTCCCCAGTCCTCCTGGCAAGAAGGCATGGGCATTTGGGGTACCAGGTTTCTTTGTGGCTATGGTCCCTAGAAGAGACTGTAAAATCAGGAATTTAAGGTAATGTTAGTGTGAATACTTCCCAGTAGAAGATTAACTTAAATCAGGAAGTCACTTAAAAAGATTGTGAGTTAAGAAACAAATGGTTGCATAATTTTGGGTATTGTCAGAGCTTCTACTTCAACAGCCACACAGATAACGTGGAATTGTATCAATAATTACACTAGATTAAAAAACTGGGGAGAATTAAGTAACAAAATAAAGAATAAAATATTTAAATTACCTTTTTACACAAGTCTGGGGCTACTGTATTGTTAATGATATTTGGGCACAATGTGGTAATTACACACATTCAGGTGACAATAAATTATTTATATCCTGGCCAGTAAAGGAGGGTGCCCACTAGGACAAATATGAAGGATAGACCTCCTTGAAAAATAATCTGTCTAGACTAATTCATTCATTCACCAAATTACTTATGGTGGTTGATTTTTGCAACTTGCATGTTATCATATATATTGAACTGTGATCCTAGTGCTCCCTTTTCTCCCTGAAAGAGAAAATTTGATACAAAATATAATTTTGTGCTAGCCTAATTGATTTGGAGAGATTCTGGAAGCTTATCATTGTCAATCAAATTCTGAAAATAAGTAAATTGATAGTCAAGACAGGAAGCCATATAATTTCAATGCTTTAAGCCTAGAACCTAAGTTATAGAGAAATTTATTTTAATTTTTCCCCCTAGAGTTGACACATGAAAGAAGAAATCGTTAACTCAGAATGCTTGAATGAATATAGGAAACAAAGGGTTTTTTATTTGTTTGTTTTCTTACATCCTCACCAAAGGATGTTTTTATTGATTTTTTGAGAGAAAGAGAGAGAAACAGCTATGTGAGAGAGAAGCATCTATTGATTGCCTCATATATGCTCTCAGACCAGGGATAGAACCCGCAACCTTTTGGTCCACAGGATGACGCTCCAACCAACTGAGCCACCTAGCCAGGGCTAGAAAACAAAGGTTTGACTTAACAATTTTCTAAATGGTTGACTTAAGAAAAAAACATTTGCAAATTCAACATTTTAGAGGTCAACAGCTGTGAGTTTTGCAGCCTACCCCCTGTGGGCTCTGCCTCTAAAAAGTATGGAGGGAAAAACCATGCAGACACATGTGAGAAAGCTCTCAGGGCACCTGAACTCATGGTGCAGATGAAGACTAAGCCAGTGGGAAGTAAGGGCTTTTTGTTTCTGAAAAAGTCGTGCTAAGATAAAAGCATTTAAAATAAATATTTCAACAGCAGTATTCATGTAGCACTTTGTAGTCAATCCAAATCTTTTAAAGTTTTTTAACTAAATGTCTTCACATACACTGTTTAGTCTTCACAACACATTTATGATACAGATATTAGTTTTTATCTCTTTAGCACTTTAGAAACTAAAGCTCTTTAGAAACTAAGTACCTGGACAGAGGCCTTGTCAGGGAGCCAAGACTCAAGCAGGGGTCATTGGACTCCAGGCTGCAAACTTTGTCTCACTGACTTGGTGTGTGGTTCCAGTCATCTCAGATCTCCAGAGCCCCCCTATCTGATAATTCACTGTGTTTCCTCTTGGGTCCGGAGTTGCTGATTCACAGGAGAATGATCTCAACCATTCAATGCTGACCTGTTAACTCCATGGAGCACATCAGCATGTTTAGGGTGGTGTCAAAGAGACAGAAGGAGGTAGTGATTAAGAAAAAGCATGGAGCCCTGACCAGTTTTGCGCAGTGGTTAGAGCATTGGCCTGTGGACCAAAGGGTCTTGGCTGAATTCCCAGTCAAGGGCACATACCTGGGTTGCAGGTTCCCTGCCCTGGTCGGGGCTAGTGCAGGAGGCGACCAATCAATGTGTCTCATATTGATATCTCTCTCTCTCTCTCTCCCTGCCCCCCATCATCCTCCTTTCTACTCTCTCTAGAAATCGTTGGAGAAAATGTTCTCGGTGAGAATTAAAAAAAACCATGGACATGGGAGGCAGACCTCCTGAGTCCAACACCCCAGCCCTGCCACTTACTAGCTCCATGGCCTGGGGCAATTTTTTCTTAATCTTTGTTTCTCAGTTTCCATATACCCCACAATGTTGTTTTGAGGATTCAATGAGTTCATTGATGTAAAGCTTTTAATATACCACCTGGCAAATGGTAATTGCTGGCTTGGCTGTTATTTTTACAAACCTCTGTTCTCTTTTCAGACATGCAATGGGAAATGTGTGCTTTTATCTTCCCAGTGCCCAATTTTCTCTGCCTTTAGATTTACCTTTTAAATTTATTTTTAATACACTAAGAGAGTATATTTTTAAAAACTACAACTTCATAACAGTTATGTGCTCTTTTCTGAGTATTAAAGTATAAATGATCCTTATTTTGACCTTGGTTCACCCTAGGAAACACTTATTTTCAGATAGTACTCTTTACCTTTACCTATGGGATTCTATTTTGGTAGGTTTTTTTGTTTTGTTTTGTTTTTTACATATTGTAGAATATGATCAGATTTACCATAACTGCATTTTGTAGCCTACATGTTTTAGAATGCAAGTGTTAATCCAGATGAGTACAGATACATGAAGAGAGTCTTCTGCATTTGAATTTCATGCACTGTGGACAACTTCCTCGATTATTTCCTCTCCACCTTCTACAACTCATTGCTTTGATTTTCAAATACTGTGTTCCCAGTTGGGAAGCCATCTTCATTTACTGAGCTCAAGGCTTAGAAGAGATGATTCTAACTTTGGGCCTATACATATACTCAACTACTAATTCATTTACATCTAGCATTTACAGCTACTAATACATTTACATCAAAATGTTAAATAATACATTTTATCTTTCTCACTACATATTGCCATCCCCTGTGTAGCACAGAAACAAACAACACATTATATTTCTTAAACCTCTTATTATTCATTCCCTAGCTTACAGACTTTCAGTGGTAACTCATTAGATAAAGTGCAAACTCTTTAGTTCAGGATCATCTCCAGGGTCTACCTAGATACCCTTAGTTTGTTCTAAGTAAACCAATTTTCTTACTCTCATTTGTCTTTAACTTTCCCATTTCAGCCTGTGAATGTCCACTTCCCTTCATCTATGTCCTTGTAAATTCTCTCCATCATTTAAAAAGCACCCTTTCCTCAAAGCTGCCTGTGTTTCTCCTAACTACAGCTCAATAGGTTGGAAGAGATTTCTGTTGTAGCACTTGCTCATTCATAGTGCAAATGTGGTCAAGTTGTTTAAAACATCTCTGGGTATTATGATGTCTGAATATTGGGATGAATACTATGTAATATTCATGGTTATAGCAAGAACTTAATGAGAAAACATAGCTAAAAATGATTGCTAGAGTACCAGAAACATGGTAGTTGGTCAGTAACTAGAACTTCCCATTGTGACTTATTAATGCTACTAGATTTGATAAACATGTATTTCTGGTCAGTTATAGTTTTTATGTTATATTCTATATTTCCAAAGAGATCCAAGCTCTGTAATAGCTAGAATTATCTCCTATGCATCTTGGCATTATCCACTTATCTTAGCAAAGGGCTTTTACACATAATAGAAGCTGAGTAAATGGATGCAAGATTAACCATAGAAATAGTTTTCCCCCAATGACAGTGTCCATGAAATCAACAGAGCAGAAAATTTGCTGTAGTCCTGAGAGGGAAGGTTCAGGAACCTGAAACAGTGGTGTTTGTTTGAGCCTATGTTTGGAAACGAGAGAGAACATTTTAAGCCTTGGGAATTTTGGAGCCTGTCCAGGACAGTGGCTTCTTGTCCCCTGTCACCTTCATAGAAGCTCAATTGGCATGAGAGTCACATTTTCCCACATCATGAATAAAGATATCTATAAATTGCCCATAAGCATTGTTTCCTATTTGATCATATTTTCATGTGTACATTTATTTATTCATTCACTCAAAATGGTTTTCTTAGTATTCAGTATGTTCCAAATGCTGTGCTATATGTTATGAATGCATACATGAGCCCTAACCTTAAGAAGGCAAGAGTCAATAAGTAATATACATTATTTACTATATGATCAGTATGGAGGAGGAAGAACCTTTCCTGGACCCTTCAATGTTTTTGTTTTTGTTTTTGTTTTTTGGGCTGTCCTGATAATTGAATCTACATAAGACAGATTAACAAGATAAAATAACCAAATTTATTTATATTAGTATATAAGGGCACCCCATACACATGATATAGATAGAGATCCTACATATATGAGAGTTGCAGGGAGAGAGAGTTAAAATGAGGGAATACATCACATTCTGAGCTAAGGCTGAAGTAAGATGCCTTGGGGCTTCAGAGGGGAGGAAGGTCATTGGCAGGACTGTTAAGAAGAACAGATGTTCAGTAATTAGAAATGTGCCCTGCCCTATAGATAGATCATAAAAAGTTATTTCTGGTAATAACTCTTATTGTGGGCAAGGCCCCTAATTTAAATTCTCCTAGGTGATTAAGGAGGTGCAGAAGTTCTTGAATCCACAGGGTCTCAGTTGCCTTTAGCTCAATATAATCTGCATATCACAGAGGCACGTATTGCCGCTACTCATTCGGAAGCATTACCTGATCATATTCATGAGAAATTATGAAAATTATAGATTATTGAGGTTAGAAGAGGAAAATATTTTTGCTAAAGCATTAATTAATAATGAATATGTAGCCTGGCCATGCATGGCTCAGCGTTTGAGCCCTGACCTAGGATCCAGGAGATGGCAGTTAGATTCCCGGTCAGGGCACATGCCCAGGTTGTGGGCTTGATCCCCAGTTGGGGGTGTGCAGGAGGCAGCCGATTAATGACAAATCTCTCAATGTTGCTATTTCTATCTCTCTCTCCCCCTCTCCCTTCCTCTCTCTGAAATCAATAAAGGTATAGTTAAAATAATAATAATGAACATGTTGCTGACATTTTTGCACAGTTTCAGAATAGATCAGCATTACTTTGTCTCCTTTACTGCTTGAAAGTTTACACACACACACACACACACACACACACACACACACACACACAATTTTCTTGTTTCGAGAGACCGTTAAGTATAACTAGTCTTGAAGCTTCACTTTGTAGATGGGACACCTCAGAGGGGTGAAATGTGCTTTGGTCATGAAGTTGGCAGGGGCAGAACTAGAAGTGATCCCTTGATTGCAGTCCATCAATTCTCCACGTGATTATCTTGCCCAACCCAGTATTTTTGGTCAGGGATAATCCAATTCACTCTCTTTTGCTCTGAAATGCTGTTAGAATTCCACTTCATGCCACCAGCAGCTGCCTTCTCTAAGTAGCATTAGAATGCAACACCGAATCCTGAGGAGGAAATGATTTCCCCGTGGTTTGAAGTCTTCTGCGCTCTCTCCACCCACATATATTTACATCTCCTGCATTCT
The DNA here is from genome assembly GCF_054644295.1 of Miniopterus natalensis. Lineage (NCBI taxonomy): Eukaryota > Metazoa > Chordata > Mammalia > Chiroptera > Miniopteridae > Miniopterus > Miniopterus natalensis. The sequence goes on along the minus strand of NC_142086.1, from coordinate 40,969,216 downwards.
TAACTGAATTACAGTCAAATGGTTCATTATAGAGGCTCAGCCAGGAGGACATGCCCTGGGGAATTTATTCACAGACAAATGTATTATTCACCAGCTTGATCTGATCATACGAAATTTGCAGGATAACCACACTCCCCGAGGAAATTCTTTTCATAAACCTAAATGATTATACTTAAAAGAATGGTGTGGAAGGAAAGAAAGAAGAGCATATGAGCTGAAGGGGGGTGGGGCTATTGCCAGCTTGAATTTAGGAAGCCCAGGGAGGAAGCGATGCTGAGCCCTCCCCCACACCTTTGCTCCTGGAAGACACTATTGCCTTCTCTTTAAAGAACCCCCTTTTGACAGTTTTGAAGGGAGGAGGGAATGATGAGTTAAGTAGAGTTGGCACTTTATTTTAATGATGGTTTCTATGACAATGAGACAAATACTTTCCACATACTTTGTGTTTTAAGCGAAGGATCATCAGGCACCTACTTTTTTTGAATAGTGAGTGTGGTGAAAACAAAACAATCAAAACCCTATAGGCATTTGGTTATCATCAGGTAGCAAGATTTGTAGCTTTATTGCACCTGCAGACAAAAGTTGTTCTACTTAGAACCAGAGTCAACATCTTCATAGCATCAAAGTCTTCAGTATTCCTTGACCTGAAGAATTTAACCTGAACTCATATCTTTGAATGCTTCAGACCTGGGCCTTTCTAGTTTCCTCCTGAGGTAGGTTTTAACTTTGCACGTAATATCTAAGGAGAATTCTTGATTTCCTTTTTCTTGCAATTCTTTCCTATTCAGGGTTCCCTCTGGTCGTTCTGTAAGTCCCGCCCTGGCTCTGACTGATCAGCTTAAACTGACAGACCAACTGCATTAATGTAACATTTTTGCTTCAAGTACTGGTCAGCAGAATGCGGTGCAATTGATACTTCTGCTGCTTCCAACTTCAGCTCTGCAGAGAGAAACCTATCTATTATTAAAAACCCTATTAGTAGTGGTAAGATTGCACTGCTCTCTCTTACTATAGCTGCTGAGTGTTACCTAATTGGCTTTTATTACTTTGAAAACCCTGGGAGTGAGGAGCTAAAATGCACATTTGCTAACAGTTGTGTTCTTTCCTCTGGTACTCACTGGAGATGCTTTTAGATTGTTTAGATTTTGTCAGCAGGAAGGAGGGGACATATTAAAGAGTATCTTGGAGAGAACCTGAAAAAGGATTACAAACTCCACGGCTAGGTTAGCTGTGACCACTGTAGGCACCAACTGCATGAATGCACGTCACATGTGTGGCTTTTCCCACTATTATCTGAAGTACTGGAAGTTTGTTTGCTTCCAGAATCGTGGCATTATTAAATTGTCGTGTGAATGTCATTGTGTATTTTTTATAGATCTGACCTTATTTTACATTTTTACCTGATAACACATAAACTCAGTTCTCTGTTACTACTGGCGTATGCCTTACGTGGAACAATTGAATGATGAGCTTACACTTGCTTATACAAGATGTTGGTTTTTGACTCATGTGTGATATTAGAAAAGACACATCCTTTCCCCTGCCTCGGTGATTATTGTCCCCTTCACATTTATTTTCCCTTGAGAGGTATTGTAGTTCTTGCTTGAAATTATTATTATTATTATTATTATTATTATTAATAGTCATAGTGCAGCTGTAGCATTAATATTTTCAAAGGGCTTTGCTGCTTTTCTTGAACGACTTGCAGCCAGTGTAAACATCCCAAACCACCCCTGTTCTCAAGGCCCTTGCCCAGTGCGTCAAGGTTTGATTGTGAACGTTCTTCCACTTGATGATTCATTTACTCACTGTCTCCTTACTTCTTGACTGCAGGAAGCAGGCTTCCTTTTTATCCCTTCACTGAAATGGCCTTCCTAAAATCATATCCAGCACTTGTATTCAGCTCTCATTTTTTCTTTTCTATCTCTACCTTGCCTTTAACAGTGTTCTCAGTGAGTGACCATAATAGCAAAACTTTTTGAACACTTCCTATGTACCAAATGCTGTTCTAATCGCTTTAAATATAGAGTCAAGTCACTGAAGTGTTTCATTAACTCACCGAATTCTCACAGTACCTCTTAAGGTGAAGTGTACTATGCTTGCCAATTTACAGACAAGGACATTGAGACAGAGCAAGGTGAAGACACTTGTCCTAAATTTCCCACTTCTGGGGGAGCTGAAACGTCATCCCAGATGGCCCCAGGGGTCCATAGTCTGTGCCTTTTGCCACACTGTGGCGTCGCCTCTCAGAATTCCCTCTGGCTTGTCATCGCTGATGCCCTTGCCTCTCACACCTCTTAGACCAAATTCAACTGAGCAAACATCAATTGAGTGCTCCAGAAGGGCCAGCTCATGTCTCCTTCACAGTCTCCTCTTGTCCCCTTGCCCATTAATTGTCCTCAGGAGGGAGCGATAAAGGCCGAAATTACACTGTGGCTTTTAAGGTCCAGGAGCTCTTTCCTGGGTGGGGAGAGGGCCATGTTGGGGACACCGAGGAGCAATACCATCAGTCCTTCTTCATCTCCTAATTATTAATAGTTTCACTACGATCCTCGCAATACCCCAGTCTCATCATTGTAAATGCACGCAATTTCTCCTTTCTCTTTGACCTCCAAATCTAATCAGTGACTAAATGTTACTGATATTTCCCTTTAAAATTCATCTCCACAGCCATAACTCTACCCTAGGCACTAATCACTTCACTCCTGAAGTGCAGTAATGGGTCTAAAAGGCCTTTGTTTCTCTAGCTTCTGTCCATTCCAATGCACAGTCATACACACTGGCCCCCAAAGCACTTCCAATCATCTTCTATGACCCAGAGCAAATATTAACTCTTCTCTGAAGCCTTCCCCAATACTCTGTGCCTGGTTACCTCTCACCCCTGCATCTCTTGGGACCAGTCAGACAACATCATGTACAGGTTTGTCACTTCACTGTGTTTTAAATTGCTTGTGGCCATTACTATTATCTTTTTTTGTGTACATAACATCCAGGAGTGTGTCTGGGACATAATAACCACTCAGTCTAAGAATGAATGTATAACTGAATGTAGGAATGAATGAATGAGTAAATGAAAGAAAACAAATGACTCTGCAGAGACTTTCAGTTGCCTACCTTAGCAAGTCCACACTTCTCAGCATGGTCATAGAGACCCAGTGCCCTGCTTTTCCTTCAACTAAACTTATTTCTGATACTTGCTGGTTTGGCCTTGGTTTGCCTAAACAAAGGTATTTACTATTCTTTCCATATAATTTTTTTTGTCTCCCTGTATTAAAAGCTCACGGTATTCCTTTCTTTTAGAACACCCTTTTCACATTTCTTCATCATTTTCTTTCTCTATAAAGTCTTTATAATCATCTCTACTTCCACTACCCATTATTCCTTTGTTCAGTCTATTTAGGTGATCTATTATTTCCACCATATTGTATTGAAGTGAAACTATCCACCAGAGAGTTGGTGTGATGTTATTTAGCCTATTTAGTATCAAGTGTCCAATGACCAGGATTGCAGTCTCAAATCTAATATGTGACCTTGTACAAAGAGTGCTTTACCTGCTATGAACCTTATTTTACCCATTTGATAAATGAAGATAAAAACTCTTAGCTACTTAACAAATTTGTTATGATGTAGAGTGTTTCCCAACAGTAACAACCCATACTCTGATTCTTCAGACACCAACCGGGAGTCCAACAATTCAATTAAAATCTGCCACTATCTAGAGTTAGTGTCAGATCCCACAAGTTTAAGAGTACAGCCCCACAAGACTGACCACCCACTTTAGACAAGTCATAGTTCTTGGGCCTTCTATTCTTCTGACAAACTGGCTCTAATTGGATGTTCCCATGGCCCCCTTCTAAGGTTCAATAATTTTCAACAATAGCTCATAAGATGCTTTATTTACAGTTACCTGTTTACAATAAAGCATGTAAATGAACATTCAGATGAAGAGGTACATAGGGTGAGGTCCAGAAGGGTCCCAAACACAAGAGCTTATGTCTCTATGGATTGAGGCACACCACCATCCTCACACAGAGATATGTTCAACCATTCAAAAGCTCCTCATACCTCCTTGTTTAAGAGATTTTCTGTCCAACCTTCTCCCCTTCCCAGAGGTCTATGGGTAGGGCTGAAAGCTCCAACCCTTTAACCATTTGGTCTCTGTGGTGACCAGCCCCATTCTGAGTCTATCTAGAGGCCCCACCCTATATCATCTCATTAGCATGAACTCAGACATGATCGGAAGTGGATCATTATGAAGAAATTCCAAAGGATATTAGGAGCTTTGTGCCATGAACCACTTGGGACAAAGAACAAATATATTTCTTATTATATCACATGATGATTGAATGAAACTCTCTATGTAAAATATAATTTAGTAAAATATTTTGAAAATAATTTTACAAGCTATCAAATATTACATAAGTGTTGTTATAATAAATGCTTCAAAATGCCTTTTTTTCTCAATATTCAAAAAGCAAAAAAATAAATGCCCCTTATATCATCACTGCAACACTTAACTCTGTATTTTCCATGTCTCTGTGAGGCTTTCTTTCAAAATATCTCAACTAAATTAATGGTCCAGCACATAGGCCTTATTTAATAGCAAATATACCATTTATGGAGAAATGTCATGATCTCTAAACTTTACACTGATTCTTGTTGTTCAACACTGTAGTCCTCCATTAACAGGAATAAACTGAGGCTCCAACAAGTCAACTCATCTTCACATGGTAACAGGGCTGGTGAGTTTGGAGCAGTGATTCAAATTCAAGTTTACCTCACAGAGAAGTCCTCACACTACTCATGGTACCATGATGCCTCAGTGACAGAGGATCATTATGTCACATTAGTATTTCTATGATAATCTCATTTTACAGTAAAGACAGCATCCCTGCCATTAACTAGTGTGTTATGAAAGGAGACAAAAGAGTCACATGCTGATCTAGGTGTCTGTGTGGGGCACTGTCCTGTTGGGGTCAGCAGGTTGGCTTCTTGCCATCCAGGGATGATGCCTTTTATAATGAGGAAGTTAAAGAGATAATTATGGAAATTAATTTCTGAACTGCTGTGGCCTGTGAATTCTACCAAGCAGAACTTTGAATATGAAGGGCAGTGCTGCAGTGCAGAGCGGAGCAGGAAAATCTTACCTTAGCAGCCTCAGAGGGTGTGAGCCGAACTATCCTAATACACCCCACACAGTCTTATTGAACAGGAGTGTGGGTATGTGTGTGTGTCCCAAGGTTTAATGCATGCCTATGAGCATTGTCACCTGATGCATACAGATGTTCTATTAACCAATTAACATATTAGGCTAAATAGGCTAAACGAAACTAAATGAAATCAACTTGCTCTATACCTACCAGAATAGAAATAAATCAGGGTGACTGTGCTTTAAATGCCAGTCAGAAGGAATGGATAAATAAGAAAAAAAGAATCGAGAAAACAGAGTCTAATTCCTAATCTGCTAATTTCTTCCTTTCCGAGAAACTGCATAGCCTGTTTTAGAGATAGATGAGAAAACACTCCCGCTTGCAAAGGCTTGTCAGCGCCCCACCGCATTGCACGCTAAGCCAGTGCCAAGCTCCAGGCGTGAAGAAGCACAAGACCGATGCCGAGAAATGCAAGTCCTAGGTCTTGAAATAGTCTTTGGTCATAATCGGATTTCTTTTCAGCCCGTCCAAGCTCCCCCCAGCCCTGCTTCAGCCAATGTGGAGGGCAGCGGGCATACTCCAAGTGTGGATTCTGAGAAGCCGCTTCAGAGGCGCTCTTCCCGGAACCCTGTGTTGCTGAGAGGGAAACGTCCGCAGATAATGTCCACGTAGCACTGAAAACAGAGGGAGAAAGGACCATCCATTTCTATTTTCTAAAACCGCCAAGGTGCACACCTCCTGTAATTTTCAGAGACCTACACTATAATTCACTCCGTGTCCTCTGATCTGCCTCTCTTTTCTCTCATTAGATTTAATTCAATAGTCACCACCGCCTCCATTCAGGCAGAAATACCCTCGCCGATTGCAACTTTCCCCAGCTGGCCCGTGACTGTTGCTGCAGTGTGTGTGCTCACGTGTATGTGTGTGTACGTGTATCTGTATTCGGGAGAAGAGACTATTTTCTACGTCAGCAGCTGCGTGCTCCCTGTGTTCCTAATTTGGTCTTTTGCCACTTCGTGTCCACGGGAGTTGGAAGCCCACTCCTGAGAGCGGGGGCACCAGCGGACAAACGCGCCTTCCTCAGGGCCGCCACTTGCTGTGAGATTCCCGTCTCCTTTCATTTTTTGTCATGAATTACCCATCCTTGTGGTGACCCCTGGCATCAGCCCTTCTCAAAGGTGATGGTTTCTGTGACCCTGCTATGCTTTTACAACTGAGATTTCTCCCTAAGCTTTTCCTCTTGCATTTCAATGTCCCTCTATGCCTGCTTTTTGTCCATGTTGCTTTTTGAGTTTCTTGTTCACCCTCCAATGTGTTTTCTGTATGTAATTATCTACTTCTTAGCATGTTTGTAGGAGTTTTTTGCTTTTTATTTTTGCTTCTCTTACCTCTTATGTGGCATGTACAGCTATTCTCTGCTTTTGGAAAGTTTGAGTTATGCCTCTTTGCTTTCTTTAAACTTACTTTTCAATTACAATTGGCATACAACATAGTGATTAGACATTTGCATTCCTTCCAAAGTGATCACCCCAATAAGTCTAGTACCCACCATATATAATTTGCTTTATAAAAGACCTGCATCAGCATGTCCTTTCGCTAACCAGGAGATCTCCAAAGAGGGTTTTTGTTTTTATGAAAATGGTGTGCAGTGTTTGTTTTGCAGAGAGCAATTGCAGGGACAGCGTGCATCTGAGCAGCTAGAGTGGCCCTGACTAGTTCCTTTCCCAGGAACTGTACTCAGCATCTCAGAATCAAATGCCATGGCTTTGAACACATTGTGTCTGTGAGCACTTGTGCTTTATCTTGATGTATCTTGTGCGTTTGTTAGCATGATGTGTCCTAAGATATCAGAAAAGTCTGAGAGAGCTTGTAAGGGTGTCATGCTTAGTGTAAAACTGGATGTAATTGTTTCAATCATGGTGAACACAATAAAGACCTTGTACATGCTCTGGTTGCGGGTGTGAAATGTTCAAAAATGTTTCCATATAAATTAATGGTATGCAATTGCTTGTTCACTTTACACCATTTCAGCTTATGGAAGGTTTCATAGGGATGCTCTGTTTTCAGATAGTGAGGGGAGACTGTGTGTGTCAATGCCCACGTCCTCTGGGAGAGGCAGAAGGAGTAGCAGTTGCGGAATGGTGTGTGCATTTCAGTTTAGAAGATGTATCCATATCTCTTCGCTGCCTTATTTCATATCTTTATGCATAAGCAGCACCATTCAGGCCAAGCTAAAGCTTAAAAGCCTGGAACTACACCATGCACATCTCATACAAAAATGGTTTGGGTTCTCAAATGAATGTGAAGCATTAATTTGTATGCTAAAGAAGTTAAAGGGTCTTGGGAGGCCAAGAGTTGATATTTTTAATAATGCTGCTTTATATAGGGGCCTAAAGAATTGTTGATTTACATTCTAAAGGATCAAATAGAAGCCATAGCATGTTGTCCCGTTATATTGAGCAATGACACTGAAGTTTCTAAATGCATATTCTATGGGAACATTAAAATAAGACACGAAATCTCAAAGGTGGGGGCAGTACCTTGTTGGGCAAGGGCAGGACCACCCATTTGACACAAATTTGCCTCATGTTTCTCCATCTAACCTTTGCGTGTAGTCTTCAGCCATGGCCATATAATTTCCCATTTTCTCTTGCCTAGCACTAAGTGAATTTATTCTCTTTCTGTAGTTAGAAGTGATAAAAGCCTGGTGAGAAAGAAGAGGGAGAAATAGGAGAAGGGAAAATATATAGAAAACAATTCTAGGGTATTCTAGTATTACTGGCCCATTTAATAATTTTTAATTTGCACAAATTTGGATCAGTGCGTGCTTTGTCTTACATGTACTTGTGTGTGTGTGTGTGTGTGTGTGTGTATTTTAGTAAGGGAGGGATAAACCAAAGGAGACAAGAATATCACAATATATACAGATAGTTTCTTAATTAAAACAGTAAATACATAAATGCAAAGTGTGTTTTATCAAATAACCCTCAAAATCTTAGAATGAAAAATATGTTTTCATCACTTTATTAGAAGGGCTTTCTAGCAAATGAGACTTAAGAAAATAAGGGTGAGAGGAAGAGAAAGACAAGCTAATGTTTATTAAGCATATAGGATGCATTCACAGGAGTAGCTGGGTTTATACATAGTAGCTCCTATAGTATCCTCAACAAACGTAAAAATAAGTGGTGTTAGCTCTATTTTTATAACTATGGAAACTGAAACTCATATGAATTAAGTCATTTAACTAAAATTACACAGGTGACTTGACTTCAAAAGATATATTTTTCCCCAGTATTTATTCGGGGAAACTTTTGTTCTATCCAGGAATAAACTATTCTTCTTTGTTGATTAGGTTACTGTCTCTAAGTAAAAATGATGTGATGTATGAAATGTGACATTTTGTCTTCTTAACCTAGGAAATAAATGTAAAACTCTGCTGTATTTATAGAAGTTCATATGTTTCTTAGCTGAGCAGGTTTCTTATGGTGGGCCCTACCTGGTTACTTGAGGTAGATTAACAATTATGTAAGTTCTTCCCTGGGCCCATGGAAGAGGAGCCTTGTGCTAGGTCCCACACTTAGACCACTATGTCTGGTCCTTCCACAGCCACATCCCTCCTTACAGAGTGAAGAGTCAACAGTCTAAAGGAATGCCCACCTGGCACCCATGCCCCCCCTTCTAGACCATGCCCTGCACATGAGGATAGGGGGCCTTTGCAAGTGGATGCACAGTAATGGGGAACTGAGGCTGGGGACAGGGTGAGAAGAAGAGACATACATGGGCCAAGACCATCAGTCAGGCCGGCTCTTCCAGCTTCTCTTTCCTCATTCACAGAACTTCAAGGAGCTGAGGGTTCCAAATTGAGACCTACCTTCTATTTAGGATTTGATGGTATTATTTTTATAAATAGTACAAAGTCTTGCATTTGTAATATTGTCCTGGGTCTCATATATCATAGAAACAGGATTGGATATCACACAAGAATCTGCTTATATTTTGCTAAGGAGAAAGGATCCACCATGGTACTTTTGACTTTAATTATATTCTTAAACATGACATCATCTGATCCGTGTTTCCCCAGCTCCCTCCAGTGCTGGGGAACAGGGAAACACAGGTAGCTCTTTGGTTCTGACCTCCCAGAGCTGACTTTCTTGAACACAGCATCCACACACATGTCCTTCCTTGGCAGGCATAGCAGGCAACTCACACCCTCCCTGGGTTCCTCAAAAATATGACTGACTATGATTAGGACTCTTTTAATGCTGACCTTTTAAAATTGTCATGAAAATTAAATAAAATGAATGTACAATGTTAAGTGCAGTGTTTGAGAACACACAGTCTCACGTAATAGAGACACGATAAATGGTGACTTTCTTCCTGTCCCCTCTCTCTGCCAGAGCAGTCCTTCTGTATTAGCTGGGAAACACAAGTGTTCCATAACTGGGGTCAATTGATCTTTTCCCTCCAAACCTTTGCTCAAGTTCCTCAGCTCACACAGTAATAAACAGAAGAAGCTAAAGGGGCCTGAGATACCATTTTATAAGGTCATTCAGAGTCAACCTAAACACCCAGCTTAACTCAAGAGCCACCTGCTGTGTCCCATCCTGCCTTGTCTTGCCCTTACTCTCAGCTTCACTGTTTAGATCCCACACCAGCCCCAGACACTCATTTCTCTGAAGCATGGTCACTTGATCTCTGTTATTGGGCTTTTAGTCAGATGAATGTAAAGCAATTATCCAGGAGACCTAGCCTGAGTTGGTGCAAAATGTCACAACCCGTGTCCTTAAAAACAAGTAAAAAATAAAGTCATCTGCCCTGTTTATCTCCAGCTTTCCCCCGAAAATGGCATTTGCTGACTTGAATCTATTGTGATGTAGTGTTGCTTACCTTAAAGCCCACGGCCTTCCTTACACGTGATGCAGAATGGAGATCCACCATAGCATCCTTGCTTGTTGCTGGAACTAGAGGTGCCTGAGCTTGTCTTCCCAGAGAGAAGTTTCCATTTCTGGTTCTCTGCTTCTCATGCTCTTAGCATCTAGAGAGGCACTTAGATTTGGGATTGCAGCTCTTCCTTTTTCTGCTTTAAATCAGCATGCAGTGTGTGATACGTTTCAGATTTAAATATGCAGTGGTTCTGTACAGGGCAATGGGGGGAGAAAAGTGTGCCCCGCAGTCCTACCTGTGTTTTAAAACCAAAGTGGTGAAAGGAGAGTGTAACCAGAGGCAAGCATTCTGAAGATACTATTATTAGGGACATTTCTCTGTTGATTCTTCAAGCAGCCTCTGCTTAACAAAAGTTTTAGTATTAGGAAAGCTTAATGAGGTGCTAATGAGCTAAGAAGAACTGAGCTCTCTGTGAAGTGCCCCATGCTGCATTGTTTACAGGGGGTCAAATGCTCTCTGCATATTTCTACATGAGCACAATAGTTACAGTACTTCCTAATCTCAAAGGTTCCCAGCCAACATGTTTTCAGCCTGCACACTCACACAGGGTTAAAGTGGGAATAGGCACCGTGGACCAGAAGTGGGTTACAGGAAATGGAAGGAAGTTGATCCCCTCATCTCTATTCATTTTCCCTAGAGTTAACTGCTGGCTTATCAGCAACGAATTTGTGCTCAGCTTGAGTCAGTCACATATTTCATTTGGAAAAGACAGGTTACAATCTACCTATTGGCATCCCACTGGGACCACGTGTGACACACTTGTGATAGCCGCTGCATGCTGGACGTCCTCAAGATGGATGTCTAGGGGTGAGAGCTTCTCCCCAAAACTATCAAATTGCTTTATACTGGAAACAGGGCTTGTCTTAAGCCCCAGAGAAGAAAGAAAGTAGGGTGACTTTATCAACATCTAAAGAACCTCTTTGTACACTAAAATCAACAAGGCAGTGACAGAGAATAATAAAATAAAACCCACTGATTTAAGAAAAGACTAGTCATTCTTTGCACAATTAGAACGAAGGTTTTAATCTAAACATCCCTGAAAGATAAGTTGGGTCAACTCAATCATTCAAATTTATTTCTTGGGTAACTTAACAAAAATATTTATTGAGTGTCTACAATGTGTTTTGAGAAATGATTTCTGTGTTATAGGCTACTAAGCCAAGTCATATTTTAAAAAATATGCTAATTTCCTTAGGTTAGAATGGTTACAATTTTTGAAACACTTTCACTTCCCATCATTTCAAAATAACTCTCATAAGGGACCACACAAATACTTCAGTGACTGAGGAGCCACCTCATCTGATTGGAAAGTATAGAGATCTATTATAAAGAAGCTGGCATTTAGCTCGGCCCAGAACAATGAAAATCAGCTCCTCAAGTAGACCTGGAAGCAGTGTTTCTTAGGCATTCATAATAACAGCAAAGCTGCAAAGATTAAGAAAACTCTAGGTCAATTTTTAGAAGGAGTCTGTAGTTTTATTTAACTGGAATTTTGGTCATGCTGCTTCGATTCTATGTTATGTAGGGTCTTAAGTGTCAGGTAAAGTAATTAGGGTATAATTGAAAGTGGTGAGTGGCTAATGATGGTTTTTAAGCATAGGATAATAAGATGATAGCTGTATTCTAAAAGATTAATCTGTCAGCAGTGTGTAGAAGTGTGAAGACCAAGTATTTCAGGTAAGGGACAACATGTCTCTTAATCACAGTGAGACTAACGTGGAAAGAATTCTGTTTTGCACATAAACTGCAAAGGCCATGGTGGCACATTGCACGCGGCGATACAGGGGAAAAGAAGCGTGGGCAGAGGCGCTGCCCGGTTTAGAACTGAGACCTGGAATAGTGAAGGCGGAGTGAACAGCAAGAGACACAGGGGAGGAGAGAGGACGGTGTAATAAAGTTGGGTCTGGGGTGTTCGGTGAATCAATGTGTACCAAGGTAAATTTTTTACAAAATGTGTTAAGAACCCTGGGTGGAGGCATACAGGTGAGTTGGGTTAAAGATAAATATCTCAAGTCCATATTCAACAAAATATTTAAGTGGAGGAATTAATGAAATCACTAAGGAAAAGAACACATGCAGTGAAGAGTAAAGGCCAGTGACAAGCTTTAGGGGGTCCATACACTTAAGAAGTAAAGAAAGATGCAGGTTATTGGAACAATGGCCGGGGAGGGAGAGTTGCAGGAGAAAAATAATAGCATCAAAGGCAAAGCAAGAAACAGAAGCAGATGAGAGACAGAGAGCCTGGCTGGGTGTGGCTCAGGGGGTGAGCATTGACCTAGGATCCAGGAGATCGGGGTTTGATTCCCAGTCAGAGCACATGCCCGGGTTGCGGGCTTCATCCCCAGTGGGGGGTGTGCAGGAGGCGGCCGATCAACGACCCTCTCATTTTTGATGTTTCTGTCTCTCTCTGTCTTTCCCTCTCCCTTCCTCTCTCTGAAATCAATAAAGATATTAGAGAGAGAGAGAGAGAGAGAGAGAGAGAGGCAGAGAGAATGGGAACCTCTGAACTCCATTGCATTAGGTGATTTGGGGCTTCTTGGAGGCTTTCAAGGACACAGCTTTAGAAGAATAGAGACTTCAGAGAGCAAAGAGGTAAGGAAAAATCAACAGGGGAGGTAGTGGAAATGTTTGTAGAAAATGGCTTTATGAGCTTGGATAAGAGAATTGAGTGGAGCCCGGCTGAGCGTGGCTCAGCGGTTGAGCGTCCACCTGGGATCCAGGTGATCAGGGTTCGATTCCCGGTCAGGGCACATGTCCGAGTTGCGGGCTCGAGCGGTGACTCTCTCATCATTGATGTTTCTCTCTCTCTCTCTCCCTCTCCTTTCCTCTCTCGAAATCAGTAAAGATATATTTAAAAAAAAAAGAGAGAGAGAATTGAATGGAGAGAGTGGCCATTTCAGGGGACTGACGGAACAAGGGGCTGTGTGCTTGTGTTTGTGTTTGTGTAAGTGGCTTGGCTGCTTTGCCTGTTTCTGCTGCCTGCTGTCTTGTTGCGATAGGGATGGCTGTGTCTGTGAAAAGTGGGCAGGCAGTGGAGAAGGGAGGGCCGAAGATGGAGAGGAAGAGGTTCTGATGGATAGCGCTTCATCAGGAGGCCGTAGGACTTCCATTTAAGATTTCAGTGAGGGCATTAATTAGGTCTGAAGAGAAAATGAGCTGTTGTTTTTCCTATGCGAGTAGAGAGAGTGAGGATTGTTGTAGGTAAGGAGGGATGTTGAAATTGAGGGAAAATTTACTGGCCCTTTTTTGGGAACAGATTTGATCTAGAGAGAGACCATAAAGACCATAGTTCCCTGAAGAAAATGAGGGAACTGGAGGGAAAAAAATAAAGTCAGAGGATACCTGCGCAACAAACCTTTCCTATTTTTTATTTTGCCTAGGGCCAGCTGTTCTCAGAAATCTTTCAACCCTAGTGTTATTCTTAACTCAGCCAGGAAAATCAATGGACTGTATCATATTGACAGCCCTGAATATAGCAGGATTGTTCCTGCCGCCTTCAGCTCCCATATCATTAGCTCAACAGAGGGACTTCCTCTCACTCCAACCATGGAAATATAATTACAAGTAAAACTGAACAAAATATGGTATTTTATTTTTAAAATGTAACAAATTTATCCACTCTATGCAAATAAGATTAAGGAACATAAACAGTTATTTAAAAGGGAAAAAAACAGAGAAAAAGATGGACCTGGAAGAGGCCACTCCTCCAGTCTTTAGAGAAGCAATCTTTTTTGGCAGCGGCCAGAGCATTACTGCTATTGAGATTTAAGTTAATTGAAAAGGGAATTTTCTCATTTCCGCCTTAGGTAAAAATGGAAATTGTTGATGGCAGGAATGTCTATGCCTGAACCCAGAGATTTTAATTGCAAATGTATTCTATCAGGATAAAGCTGGTTTTGACATTTCGGAGGAAAACTGGAGAGAGCAACATTGATTTGTCATAGTCAGAATGGTCTGAAGAAGTGTGGCTGGCTCTGTGCTTAGTATGCGATCTCTTTATAAGCGTTAGCTACCGTGACAGTGCCAGGCCTAGGGCTGTGCACTCAATAGCCTCTCCTTGAAGACTTGTTTCAAAAGTAACCTCTGAAAGATGGGAGAATGCCACTGGGTCCCTAGGCTAAGCAATAGGCAGTCAGAAACTGTGAATACCTACTTTCTCAACCAGTAACCCTTTCTTCAAAACAAGGATTTTTTTGTTTTTTAAAGAATCTACGTCACTCTAGGACCTACTTACCTGTCATCATAACACTAATTGCAGAGTATCAGTAACGCAGCAGCTGAACTTATTGTCCCATCTATTACACAGGATATGTGGGAATTTGTGAGATAAGCGTGTGGCTTCAGTAGCTCCCCACATTCCGGCTAGAGCTCAAGCTGCTGGAGAGGCCTATCTGTGTTTGGGAACCTCTCTGAAGTTCCCTTTCCTCTGCCTTCTATACCAGCCAACTCGCAGGAAAGGTGCTCTGGGTGTTGCCTGTAGGATGCACGTCTGCTGAAGTCCTCTGACCACCGATGCCTGCCAGATGGTCTCATGGAGCGTCTCCACCTCCCGCCCCCATGCTGATGTCGCCTCTTCCTCTCCCTCCTTCTTTTAACAACAAGCTATACAACGGATGAGATGTTTCATGGGTTGGCCCACATTGGCTTTTCATTGACAGTATTACCCTAGGAATCCAGGAATTGGCTCAGCCAACTACCTGCTAGACAGGGATAATGAGTCCTGTGAGTTGTCTCGAGGATCTTAAAACAAATTTATGAATCCGATGTGAGGCCAAGCGAGCTCATCAACCCAACTAAGATTGCCCCGTGACCAGCTTTCCCAGATCCCTCTGACTGATCAAGCCCCAGGAAGGTCAAGCAACCCCAAAGGAGCATTTCATATATATTTTAGGTCCAGGGTAATATACATGTCTGGCAAAGGGAAGATATCAAGTCAGAGGTGATAATTATAGCATTCTGTTCCCTTGGGAATTCAACAAAATTTTGCCTCATTTTAACTGAATGAAGCAATTTATGAGCCAGACTGGCTCTGGTCAGCTGACTATGTACTGTGATTATCGTTGATGGAGTCCTGGGCAAGACTCTGCCTTCAAAGGAACAATACCTACCTTTTTACCATGGCAACATCTTTCTATTGGATTTGGGCTCATCTGCTTAGATTGAGAACCTAGTTTCACAGGCAGAACACAATCCACAGACTGAAAGTCTCCTGATGGTATGTGCTTCTTAGAAACATGGTTGGTGGATTTCTAAGCTCCTAATACCATACACTGTTGTTTTTTTAATGATTATAATATCAAATACTGTACTTGGGTTATGGGTTGTATAAAGCCCTGAACCTTCAGTGAGTTCAGCACATTGTAGTTGAACTTAGTCAAATGCGAAGTAGCTATATCTTACAATAAAGGATTGTACTTTCTCAAAAAGTAGTTTATTCAACTAAGAAACAAGTCAGCTATATATTGATAAAGCACGATGAGGAAGCATGTTATATTTGTTCAAATAATATATGATTAAAAATATTTTTAAGGTGGTTTGCATAGAAAACATTCAAATACACTGGCTGGGCAAAACTTTTTATATTCATTAAGGTTAGTGAAAATTGGGATTATTTTAGGAAATTAGAGTAAACTTCATTTTAAAAAGAAAACTTTTTTTTTAGTAAAATAACTAGGTCAAGTTTAAGTGGGGATA